>NC_133622.1:66229687-66489687 GCF_048593235.1 Sminthopsis crassicaudata
AAATATATGTTAAATCCAATATATGCATACATATTTATACAATTATTTTGCTGCACAAGAAAAATCAATTCAAAGCAGAAAAAAATGAGAAAGAAAATAAAACGCAAGCAAGCAACAACAAAAAGAGTGAAAATGCTATGTTATGAACCACACTCAGTTCCCACAGTCCTCTCTCTGGGTATAGATGGCTCTCTTTATCACAAGATCATTGGACCTGGTGTGAATTATCTCATTATTGAAGAGAGCCACATCCATCAGAATTGATCATGGTACAATCTTATTGCCGTGTATGATTCTTGATTCTGCTCATTTCACTTAACATCAATTCATGCAAGTCTCTCCAGGCCCCTCTGCAATCATCCTGCTGATCATTTTTTTTTTTTTTTACAGAACAATAATATCCCTTTAAATATTTTTTTAATGGAGTGACATTGTAGTAGATCTAGGTATTCAAGGACAAAAGAAATGTAGTTTCTGCTCTTAGGATGCTTATATCACATGGGGAAAATATGCAAAATAAATCATTTTAGAGGAAAAACACATGAATCTCAGAAATCAGGAATCAGGAGGAGAGGGTAATTGAGTTGAACTTTGAAGAAAAATGGTGATTCTAAAAGGAAGAGGAGAATAGGAAACATTTTCCAAGCAGAGGAGACAGTCTTTCCAAAGGCTTGGAGATGGGATGATATGTGTGAGGAACATAAATAAGGCAAAGGGAATAATATATAGATGGCTGCTAAGGTTGGTTGGAGGACAGTTGACAAATAGAGATTTTAGATTTGGTCTCAGAGATACTGGGGAGTCTCTTACTGAGAAAGGAAATGACATAGACTAGAACCTTGAGAATATCACTTTGGTTTCGTGGCGGGGAGCACTTAG
The DNA here is from genome assembly GCF_048593235.1 of Sminthopsis crassicaudata. Classification (NCBI taxonomy): domain Eukaryota; kingdom Metazoa; phylum Chordata; class Mammalia; order Dasyuromorphia; family Dasyuridae; genus Sminthopsis; species Sminthopsis crassicaudata. The sequence goes on from NC_133622.1 coordinate 66,230,567, forward strand.
ACAATCCTGGGAAGGTGGGGACTCTGGAGGCCTCATAGGAAAAGGAGAGTAATCCAGGAGCAAGATTGCGCTCCTGCTTCCTTCCCCCAGCACCCCCAGCTGCTCCAAATGGAGCAGTAAAGTGAAATTAACAAATTCCCTTGAAAGTGTGTAACGTTAGGCTTCAGGAAGCTTGTTAATTTCTCTTCTCTTGGGGCTCTGAGGAGGCTTCGGAGGAGAGGGAGAGGTAGGAAATTAACAAGGCCTCTGACGCATGGCTTCCGCAGCTTTCTAGGGAATTGCTCTCCATTTTGCTGCTCCATCTCAAATCAGAACTTTGAGGAGCTCTGCAAATTAAATTGAGAAAGAGAAGGTAAAGGCAAATGGGATGGGAAAGGAAGGGATTAGCAAGAATTTAAAAAAAAATGATCTCATACAAGTTTCACCTGAAAATGCTCAAGGCGGTTAACAAATATATAGCATGGATTTCTCTACTGAACAAGGTGTGAAATTCTCTAGGCAAAAATCACTTGTTAATTCCTAGGTAAGGTGTAAAATTACCCTTTTCTTGCATCTTAAAAAATGTTCTTTTTTTTTTTTCTTTTTAAGTGAAAAGCAAGTATGAGAGGATTCTGTGATGTTGGTAAATTTCAAGTTTTCCAGGTTTTCCCCACAAACAGAACAAATTTGTGCTTAAAGGCAAACATATCCTGGTGAAACACAAAGAAGGCTTGGGACAGAACTGGGGTCCTCCTGGCACTGCCCAGGGAGAGCAAAGAAAGACCCCAGGCTGGGGATTAATCAGTGTGATGTGCAAATATCTCCTGGCTAGCTCTACACAAACATCGAGTGGGGTGAGCTGGGTTGGGCTGGAGCCTCAGCAGGAGTCATGGGAATTTTCACCTTCCAATGTGAGGAGTTGGAGGGCTGAGTCCCGGAGGATTGAGGAAACCTCGGGTGATCAGGAATGCCAGGCCCAGCTATCTGCTGAGAGTGGACCTGGGTGGAGGAGGAAGCCAGAACACCGGGAGGCAGTGGGGCAGAGATGCTGCTGGCTTTGGGCTCTTGTAGGGGGGTGGGGAGGAGGAGCTCTTGGATTGAGGTTCTAGAACAAAGGGGAGAGCTAAAGTGAAGCTAGAAGCACTATCCCCCTACTCTACCATTAGAGGAACTTACATTTATAATTCTCATTAAAAAAAAAATATGAACCAGCAGAAAAGAATCCAAGCACAGAAACTTTTTATAGGAACAGGGAAAACCAGAGTTCAGCTTTGGAGGAGAACATTAAGGTAAAAAAAAAAAAAAAACAAACTTCTTCTACCCCAAAAAATAATGTTAAATGGTTCCCTGTCCAGAGATAATTTATAGAACTCAAAAAAAAAAAAGAAAAGAAATTGGGGAAAAAATTAAAATAAAAATTACCCAAGAAAAACAAGAAAATAATGGGAAAAAATTAACCACAGAGTCTTTTTTTTTTTTGAGGCTGGGGTTAAGTAACTTGCCCAGGGTCACACAGATAGGAAGTGTTAAGTGTCTGAGACCAAATTTGAACTCGGGTCCTCCTGAATTCAAGGTTGGTGCTCTATCCACTGCACCACCTAGCTGCCCCCCACAAAGTCTTAAAGATAAAAATAACTCTTTGAAAATTGGAATTGGGTAAGAGGAAGCTAGTGAAGCTAGAAAAGCCCAAGAAATAAATATAAAACAGAATATAAAGAATAAGGAAAAATAGAACATAATATGAAACATCTTATTAGAGAAATAGCAGATCTGGAGAACGTATCAAGAAGTGACAATATAAGAATCATTAGACTACTGAAAGCTGTGACCAAAAAAAGAACCTTGACACATTAATGTAAGAAATAATTCAAGGAAACTGTCCTGGAGTGATTGAACATGAGAAGAAGGAAGACATAGAAAAAAATCCACCAATCTCCATTCAAAGAGATTCTTTGTGGAAAACATAGAATATTAATCCAAATTTCAAAACCCTCAGATCAAAGAGAACATTTTGCAATAAACCAGAAAAAAACACAAACAAGTCAAATACATGGGAGCTACAATTAAAATTGTACAGGACTTTACAGCAGCCACAATAAAAGACAGAAGGTCCTGGAATCATATATACTGGCAATCAAAAGAACTAGGCCTGTGGTCAAAAATATCATACTCAGCAAAATTATCCATAATATTGAATGAAAAAAGTAGACATTAAACAAACTTTCGGATTTTTAGGACTTTCTTTCAACTAAACCCAAACTCAATAGAAAAATTAATATATAATAGGCAATATAAAAATAAACAAGGAACTTAACACAGACAAATTATTTTTTTTAACATGGAAATATATACCATGTGCTTAAGACTGGCATAAGTAATTAGATAGCTCAAAAGAAAGATTGGGGCAGAATTGAGTATGATTTGACTCGAAAAGCAAAACCACTTAAGAAAAGGTAAAACTAGTAATTATGTTATGGCAAATGAGTGTAGAAGAAGAATAGGCACAGACGCATTGAAAAGAGAAGTAAGGCTCATAGTTCTGAAAACCCTCTCACATTGGGAATGTTAAATAGGTTAAATGGGTTAAATAGGCAATGTACCATGAAGGTTATAATAACCTCCAAAATCTATAAAGAAATAAGGGAGGAGGAATGGGTGGAGAGGAAAGCAAAGGGTGGAGAAAAAAGACAAGGGAGGGATCCATGTATGAGAGAAGGTTAAGTAATAGCTAGACAAGTTAAGGAACAAAATTAAAGCAGAAGAGTTAGAACGGATTAAAAAAAAGAAGAAATATATATATATATATATATATATATATATATATATACAAACACTACAAGAAAGATCAGGAGTAGAATTTATTAGGAAAAAAAAGTAAGGCTAGTAATCACTGATCTTAAACAAAGTCAAACTTAAAGATTCAGTCAAGAGAGAAATCTATATTAGATGTCAGCCATATTAATATTTTAGATGCATGTTTATATATGGTTAAATATATATGTGTGTTATTGTGTATATGTATCTATCCATATATTCATATATTTATATATATATCCATATATCTATATCTATACATACATCTATGATAAACTATAGCTTGCTTGGGGAATATGGGGGGATGAAAGAGGGAAAAATAAAGTAAAAAGAGGTATGAAGCAGAGAATAAAAGAACAATATACAAGGAGGCAATGACTTCCTATTTATATAATTTCTTCTACTATTATTTATCTGTTAGGTTCTTACTAAGTGTTAAGTCCATACTTGACAATTCTCTAGTTCCGGCCTTTACTGGGGAGGAGCTTGCATGCTTAGGAGGAGCAAGTTCATTGGTTGAAGTAATTTTTCCCAGAAGCCCTTGCGTTATCCTATGCCCATTCTCTGGGAGGATAAAAGAGGGCAGCACTCCAGAGATAGGGAGTCTCTGCTCTAGGCCAGAGTTGAGTCGGCTCTCTGCAGGAAGAAGAATCTGTTCGAGAGATTTGAGTTGACACAGCAGATCTCCTCCCAGAGAGCGATCTGCAGCTTCTGAAGACAACAGCATGTTACAATGTGTCTATATTAATGTGCATGTGTGTATTATGATATATATATATATATATATATATATATATATTCTTGAACAAGTAATTTATTATTACATAGTTTGAATCCTATCTGATGTTTTGCTGGGCACATGACAATGTTCTGTTCTGTTCTGTTTTGTTTTTTTCTATTCTATATTTTTAATGAACAGAAAATTTAAAAAAATTATTTTTTAATATTAAACAAGAAAACAATATAAAAAGTATTTGTGTGTATAAAATTGTTTAAGACCAAATGTGAAATATGAATTCTAGTGATAAGGAATTGATTTTGGCATTGATAATGTCTCTTTGACAAAGTGTGGACCTGCCTTATTTTGTGTACTTTGTTAACATGCTGGTTGACAACACATTGGTGAGGGATGCTGTGCAACTTTTACATACATCTGGGGGATACTCTTGGACTTTTGTCTTTTAAGGAGGGCCAGGAGAGTCAGGAACACAAAAAGATATTTTTTTCTTAAATTGATGAGTTATTTGACTGGTAAAGGAGGTGGACCCATTATGAAGTGAGAATGGAGGAAAAAATGAGCAGCAGTGGTACCCAGATCAAGTCAGAAAACAGAGGAGATCCATCAGTAACCTACGTGGATATCTGTGGAAGATTTATGAGAGAACATGAATAATATGACAGAAGATGGGAAGGTGTGTATAGATTTGAGTATTAACCAAAAGGAAGTCTCCACAGTGATAACATCATGGATCCTTTGATGTATTGAAGTAAAGGAATTATTAAGAACACTATTAACCTACATTGAACTTGGAGACCTGAATTGTACCTTCCTGTGAAACCAATGAGTTTGACCAAAATTAAGTCACATGACAATTTTGAATCTTACTTTATTTAACTATAAAATTAATATAGTGGTATATCTATAATACCCACCACTTGGGTCTATTATAAGAAGTCAATGAAATATTTTACATAAAGTACTTTGGAAATCTTCCAGAACCACATAAATGTTAGATATTGTTATAACAAATACAACAACTGCTTAATTTAGAGAAGACAGTTTAGCAGCTCATATATAATTTGATTACAGTCTTATTTTAAGATTCTTCAATGTGAATCGTCTGAAAACATGACTTTAATGATACCTTTTAAGGCCAACAGTAAGTAACCAGTTTTGGTTTTGTTTTTTTTTTTCCTGTTAGTGGCTTTTGGATTCTGGCTCCTAGTTTTCAGTCTCCTATCAGGCTTCCTCTAGGGAGAGGATGTGAAACCCACCCCAATTAAAAATAGATTAAATAAAAAAAATAGGAAGAAGAAGGCAAGAATTTTTTCTTTTTTTAATTAATTTTATAATTATAATTTTTTTTGACAGTACATATGCATGGGCAATTTTTTTTTTACAATATTATCCCTTGTACTCACTTCTGTTCCTAATTTTCCCCTCCTTTACTCTACCCTCTCCCCTAGATGACAGGCAGTCCCATACTTGTTAAATGTGTTATAGTATATCCTAGATATAATATATGTGTGCAGAACCTAATTTCTTGTTGCACAGGAAGAATTGGATTCAGAAGGTAAAAATAACCTGGGAAGAAAAACAAAAATACAAACAGTTTACACTCATTTCCCAGTGTTCCTTCTCTGCGTGTAGCTGATTCTGTCCATCATTGATCAACTGGAACTGAATTAGCTCTTCTCTGTGTTGAAGATATCCACTTCCATCAGAATACATCCTCGAACAGTATCATTGTTGAAGTGTATAATGATCTCCTAGTTCTGCTCATTTCACTCAGCATCAGTTCATGTAAGTCTCTCCAAGCCTCTCTGTATTCATCCTGCTGGTCATTTCTTACAGAACAATAATATTCCATAATGTTCATATGCCACAATTTACCCAACCATTCTCCAATTGATGGGCATCCATTCATTTTCCAGTTTCTGGCCACTACAAAAAGAGCTGCCACAAACATTTTGGCACACACAGGTCCCTTTTGAAGAAGGCAAGAATTGAGGGCAGAAAAAACCAGCAAGGAGAGAACACTGGAAATATAGGAATCCCCACCAAGAGTAAATCACTTAACTTCTCAATATCCTCAGGAAACTCCCTAAAACTATAAATTACAAATCATTGACTATTTCTACTCATACCCTCTTATTCCCTTTCTGAATCCTTCGTCTACTGTCTATCCTCTTTTGGTTCCTTCCTACTTCTTGAATTTTCCTTTAATTTGTGAGAGAAGTTTTTCATAAAGCTTTTAATTGACCTCTTTCATTAAAGTACTTCTCTAATGTGTCATCATAGTGTGGGACATGATCTTGGTACTTGAAGACTGTATCTTCAGAATACAAGCCCAAACAGATCTTAGCCAACTAAATGGATTTAAAGATAGGCCTGGCTATGGACTCCAAGGAGCCGACTAGCTCAGTTCACCTGAGGGAAATGGAAACTAGGGAGGAATAATAATAATTAAATAATGTGTATAAAGAATTTGGCAAAACTTAAAGTAACATATACATGTCTATTATTATATCATTGTCATCACATTTTTCTGAACTTTTTCAGTGGAATTCAGATGAAAATCATCCTAGAACAAGCCACTTCTCTCTTGTTATTCTTTTATAGTTAATGTTCTATGTATTCCTGTCTAGGTAAATAAAATCACCACTTTTTTATCATTGAATGAGGTACTAGTAAATTCATTTATCTATTAGGCTTGCTGACATGACAACAAGAATGATAGACACCTCATCTTTTTCCCACATGTATTTGATTTTTTCCATTAGCTTTATCCATTTTGAAAGTGGTGTTTGTTATTATCATTATCATCTACTTCTCATTTTTTGATAGTTTCCTATAAACATGATCCTGAACTCCACTTCCTTGTTTAATTAGTTCTGCTTCTTCTAATTATCAGGTTCCTTGAAGATTCAGCTCATGTACCCTCTCCTCCTATTAGACACCAGTACTGAACTTTCTACAACCCCTTTTCTCTTCCCCTCCCATCCAAATAGATCTTAAGCTCCATGAGGGAAGGAATTGGTTTGTATACCTTTGCATATCTAGCATCTAGAATTGTCCCTTATACATAATAGATAAGTAGTAATGATAATAATAGCCAGGCAGGAGGCATTATATATTATTATAATGCCAGGCATTATGCTAAGTTTATTTAAACTAGTGATATAAAGAAAGGCAAAGAAGGAATCCCTAGTTTTAATGAACTCACATAGAAGATAAACTTGTATAAACAAGATATAGATAGATAGATAGATAGATAGATAGATAGATAGATAGATAGATAGATAGATAGATAGATGATGGATAGATGATAGATAGATGGATAGATGATAAATAGATTGATGGATAGATAAATGATGGATGGATAGATGATAGATAAATACATGGATAGATGATAAATAGAGGGATAGATGCTAGATGCTAGATAAATGACAGATGATAGATAGATGGATAGATAAGGATAGATAGGTATTTAGGATACATGAGAAGTAATCTCAGAGGGAAGGCACTAGATTAAGTGACATCAAGCCCAGGCTTCTTGCAAAAGATGAGATTTTAGCTAGGACTTCAAAGGAGGCTAGAGAAACTGGGAAGCTGGGAGGGGTTCTGAGAATGGGGGGGTTAATCACTGAAAATTAATAATAATAATCATAGCTAATATTTATAGAACACTTTTAGTTTTGCAAAGTACTTTACATATATCATCTTATTTGACCCCCGCAACAACCTTGTAAGGTGAATGCTATTAATATTCCCATTTGATAGTTGAAGAAACTGAGTCACAGAGAGTTTAATTGTTTTGCACAGGGTCCTCTGGCTAGTAGGTTTCTAAGGCAGGACTTGGACTCCGGTCACTATTAATAATTGCACCATCCAGTCATCTCTAATAAATTCATGTTAAACTGGAAGGAAGTTTGTAGCAAATAAACAAATTCTACAGATCTATCTCCTTTAAGGAACTGAGCCATAACTAAGATATGAAGACAGAAAATTTGTCCCCAAGTTACCAACTTTAGAGGATGCTCACTTAACTAAGATTAGCCATTAGTTAACAGTACTAATTAATTTGACTAGAAAACTACTGCAGCCTTCCTCTCTACCCAGATAATCATCTGCAGCCTCAACTCAAGTTAAGTATATTTCTAGTCCAGCCTCCTCCTCCCACCCCTGTCTGCTTTTTCAGGGTTTTTTTGTTTGTTTTTTGTCTCCCTGCTACAAAGCAGTATCTCAAGGACACATTTCCTGCTGCTTGCCCCAAGCAGGGCTGTGCATTGCTGTCCCAGGTGCAAAAATTGCTAGCTACAGTTCTGTTAAGGAGCGAGCTTTTCTTACTTACTACCCATGAACTAGCGCTGGCCCCCTCCCATTTTGTGCTTGATAGCTGACAGCTGCAAAACCTCATCATAACAACATGGTCTCGACAGCAAATCCCTTCTCAAACTGTCTCTGAAGCAGGTGACTCGTGTTCTCCCCCTTCGCTGTAAGTCACCAATTTATCAAGTCAAGGGGGAAAGAAGAAAATCAATAGAAGACAAGAACATGAGGCAATGTGATAAACAACGGGCTTGCCTCCTACTTGCTTGTCATTTATTTGATCTCTCCTCATTTTGTTTGGATTGGCAGATTACGGTGGGACCCAGCCTGTTATTTCAATTTTAACATCAAAGACCTAGAGGGATAAAAGGAGAGCGTTCTGAACACACATTTATAAAACATTGAGAGCAAGAAGGAAGTTGGGCATCAGAACGGTAAAAGCACAGTTGTAGTTCTAGAGCTGAGTTGGAAGGGACCTTCGAGGTGATCTAGCCCAACTCCATTTTACAGATTAGGAAACTGAGGCCCAGGGAATTTAAGTTTCAAAGTTAATGAGCACCAGAATCAATCTGAATGTGAGTCAATCAATCCTAGTATGTATCTAGTATGTATCGGGCATTGTCAAAAGCTTTTTTTTTTTTTTTTTTTGGCTTTCTTGTCAGAAAACCAAGATTTTGGCTTTTTGGTTACAAAATATAAAGAATAAAATAATTCTTACTTTGGATACAAATATAAAGAATAAAATAATTCTTATCTTCAATATTCCTTTTGTAGATTTCTCTGATTTCAGAGCCAAAGTTTTTTTTTTCACCTGAACAGATATTCATTTTAAGACTATGGAAATATCCCAGAAGATTCCATTTAAAAATTATCACTAGTGATTAAAAGTTGTCCTTCAAAAAACCTTATTCAAACATTTTTTAGTTAGTCAAATTGTTGGATAATAATTAACTTTCTCTCTCATGTATTCAGAATTAAGAATTCTACTCAGCTAAGGCCTTGATGGATGTCCCTGAAAAAGAAAACCAGAGAGCCAAATGAAATTATTATTGATGCTGCTATAGGCTGATTTTCAAAATGACTTATTCATGTTTTTAGTTTTGACATTATAGTCATTTCTGGATGCAAAGACCCTGAGTCCACATTTGTGACACTCACTAAGTGATTACAACTGAGCATGTGCCCCATTCAGTACTGGTAATCCTCTACTTCTCTCCTTTATCTTCCTACCCAATAGCTTGTATTTCTAGATTCTTAACTTTTATTTTTATCATAGCTTTTTATTTTTCCAAATGCATGTAAAGATAGTTTTCACCATTCACCTTTGCAAAGTCCTGTGAGAACCTTAACTTTTAAAAAGACCTTAATCTATCTTTCTCATGTAAGCCTCACAACAGTGCTGTTAAATAGATTTTATAGGAATTATAATAAATAGCTAATATTTACATATCATTTTTAAATTTGCAAAACCATGTATATTTATGTCATTTATGTGTGAATGTATGTATACCTGAATATAAAATCTCATTTATGTGTGAATGTATGTATACCTGAATATAAAATCTCTTTTAATCTTCACAACAAACCTTGCATCATTGTCATTTCATAGATGAGGAAATTGAGAATCAGAAGTTAAGTGACTTGTTCAAGATCAAACAGTGGTATTGGATGTAGAATTTGGCCTTGGTATCATGATAACAACATGGTCTAGATTTTGAAAGTTCTACTGAGGGCATCTGCACTTGAGAACGGAACTCCAAGGGAGAATTCCTGACCTGAAATAGGATGGCTTTTCTTTTCTGGGGGTAAAGTGTCCTTTCAGCTTAAATGATTACACCCTGCCCTGTGGCTTAGATTTCTTACATCTAGAGGCTAACAAAAAAGCAGGTGAGATCCCAAATAGAAGCTATGGAAAATAATGATTGATATGATTACACTCTATATTTGAGATCTTTCTTCTGAGGTATTCAGAGCATTTCAGATCTAGAGGCTCCTCTTCCTCCCCCCTTTTCTCAATTCCATCCTTTGACTCCAAAGCTGCCAAGAAAGGATGTTTCACCTATAAATGATGAATTCCATTTTTATGGGGTTAGAATAAAGACAGAGCCCCAGTGAAGAAGTGACATCATGGAATATTGGAAAGAGCTTAGGGTGCCCAAGGAGACTGTAAAATTGTCTTCCTCCTGAGAGAACACAGCATTGAGACATGCCTTGGGCGTCACTCAAGCAACTGAGCATACCCCCAGATAATTATAGAGCTCACTTCCATTTAAATATGTGTTTCTACATGGCAGTAGCTGCAGTTTACCACCTGTTCTTCCAGCCCGCAGACACGGGCTTGCTAAGAGGAGTGGGTGCAGGCCAGCTACAAACTTGAAGCTAATTATTAGCCCCTGTTAACATATCAGCGTGTTCTCCAGAGAAGTCATTGTCTGTCAACATCTATCAGAAAAAGAAAAGAGTGCATTCCTTAGGAAAGGGACCACGCCTTCTCCAGCCCAGACTGCCAAATTAATGGCTTTTCTGTTTATTCAATGTTTTTACTCTCTAGGCAAACTAAGAACTGAATTTTTAGAACAATTTAAAAAAAAATCAAATAATTGATTTGACCATAGATCAAGAGGATTCTGCCAAAATTCTCTTTGTGAAACATGGATCAATCAGTCAATCAGTAAGCGCTTATTAAATTCCTATAATATTTCAAATAATACACTATCATCATGATAAGAGTATTCAGAAACAGCATAGTCTAGTAGAAGGTATTGCAGTTGAAGTAAAGAGGTGAGTGTTCTCCCATTATATATGACACTGGCTGGGGGACCTTTTGTGGTCTTGAATTGAATTATTCTTTCATATGCTCCCAGATGCTCTGAGGGAAAGAGAAGCAATGTGGCAGAACAGAAAAAAGGATCAAATCCTATCTCAGACAATCCATGGCTATACAATCCTGGGTAAAATACTTAAAATCTAATTTCTAATAGCCTCAGTTTCTTTAGCTGCAAAAGGAGGCTAACAATAGCACCTCTTGTTATCAGGGTTGTTATGAGGGTCAAATGAGATGAAAGATAACTTTAAAAATAAGTGTTGTTATTAGAATTAATTAACATTATTACTATTGCTATTAACCTCCTTGAATTGTTAAATGATTTATGATTCTCTGAAGCCCTAGTAAACCCTAAAATTGGGATCTTGAGGGGCAGCAAGTCGGTGCAGTGGGTAGGGCACCAGACTGAAGTCAGAAGGGCCTGAGTTCAAATCTGACCTCACACACTTAACATTTCCTGCCTGTGTGACACTGGGCAGCTGCCTCAGCCAAAAATAAAATAAAATTGGTATCTTCAGAATAGAAACTCCTAGAGGACAGAGATTGTTAGAGACTGTTTCTTTTTCAAAATGTGTATTCTTTAATATAATGTGTTAATTAATTAATGTTGTTGTTTAGTTGTTTTTCAGTTGTGTCTGACACTTCATAATCCCATTTAGAATTTTCTTGGCAAATATGCTGGAGTAGTTTGCAATTCTTTCTTCTCTAGCTCATTTTACAGATGAGGAAACTGAGGCAAACAGTTAAATGACTTGCTCAGGGTCACACCGCTTGTGTTTAAGGATGGATCTGAACTCATGTCCTCCTGACTCCAGGCTAGGTGCACCCTTAATTAATACTATAGTAGGCACTTGCTTAATATTATGTATTATCTACCCAGGGAGGGGGAATAAAGCAGCCAAGCATTCCCGAATATTGCTCCCTGTTCTGTATCCCTCAGTGATGACATAAAGGGAAAAGATCCAAAGTATTTCTCTCCTATTCTTTTCCCTACATTCATTCCATCTTCACTCATCCAATAATGTATTATTTCTGCTACCACTCACTCCTTGGCTCACGAACAGCTTTGTAAGCCACACTTTGCTCCCCTAGGACCCAAGCCAGCTTCCCCATTCATCACCCTTCACCAGATTGTGATGCTGTTTCTGCTTTCTGGACAATTAATTACCCCCACAGAACCATGATCAATTGTCCCCCCTAGCTGCTGAACCAGTCTTCCCTCTCCTGGCACAACAGAGTCCCAATATCCTGACAATGAGGCTCATGTATAATTTTAAAAGAGCACCATGGGCATGGAAAGAAATGTGCTTTTGTAAGTCGTGAAGCAACCCTAGGTATCATTAGAGATTCTAGAGATTTAAGTCAATGTCATGTGTGCACAGTCTCATAGCCATATAGGGTCCCCAAGTCCTGCCTGGATTCTTTGAACAGTCCCTTTAATGAATGCATGAAGTCATGTGCAGCTTGAATGCCATAATTTGGGCCCAGCAAGGTAGCTCTTTATGCTGTGAAAATGAAAGCCCATTGAAGACGGAACATTTCCCTGCCATCTTTCATTCTTCAAGGTCATCAGTACAGGCTGCCAGCTCTACAGCAATTTAAGAAAAGACAGTATCTAATTTTTTTTATAGGAAGACACAAGAAAAGGTTATTAGCCACCCAACCCCCCCCAATTCCCAGGGACTTCCATACTGCCATTAGTTCACCACTTCTCAGTATACCTTAGAGATGAGTGCCCTCTATTGGGGATGGCTTCATGGACCCAAAGATGCTGTTGGGATAGGGAGTCTGTTCTAGTCCCTTTAGCTCAGCTCAGTTTAGTTGATTCCTTTGGATGCTTCAGGAATGACACTGAGGGTTTCTAATTCCCCTAAAGAAAGCCCAAAAGGGATTGCTGCAAAAAAACTTTTTATCCCAAGAGTGCTTTTCTCCCCTTCAATTTCTCACCCTCATGAATCCGCTAAGCAAAAAAGAATCAGTTTTCCCAAAAGTTTATCAAAAGGCAGAAGGCCAGGCTAACCCATAGAAATGAATAGAAAGACTCTCCTAGTGGGAACAACCAAAAGCCATTTCTACTAGGGACCCTAATGAAGCTTTGCTGGTCTCCTTTCCTTCTTCCAATGACTCCTTTTCACTCTTGTGGACATTTATTTTCAACTACATCATAGCCTTAAGCCTGGGATTTGGGAGACGAGAATGGGGATGGGAGGTGCTGGTTGGGATTTTTAAACACCATTTAAAAAGGTCCATTTTAGTCAGAAAGCAATATCCAAAATTCATTTTTCATCATTTCACAGTTAGTCAGGGCTAGACTTGAGATCCCATGGTTCCTTTGTTTAACATTCAAGAGAAATGGATTTTTTCACCAGAGCTGGTATTACTGATCATCATGGTGACAGGCAGGAGCCCAGAGAGTTTTAGCTTTTGCCTGTCTAAGTTCTGAGGAATGAAAGAAAGGCAGAGAATTCTAATTAAAAAAGAAACAGAAATTAGGGAGGGGAAATGTTGAGCAGCAAAAGGATATAGCCCACTGTGGGAAGGGGGAGGGATCTTGAAGGCAGCAGAAATTGCTTTCCAGAAAAAACCTTTTCTCCTTAGGAAGGAAAAAAATTGTCTAGCTAGCTATCCAGAATCTTTTCCACTATCCCCGCCGCCCTCCAGCTCAGAGCAGGATTTCATTTTAATTCTATGTTGCAGAAACAATAACAGAGTAAAAAACTGTGGTCGCTGGGGAAGAAACAGACAATAGCAAAAGAAGGCAATTTTTTGTTGTCATTTATTACTGTATCAATTACCTCCTTAATAACCATCCAAATACCTGGCACGGCTATAGCACTTTACAATTTCCAAAGGGCATTGAGATACATGCTTTTATTGGAATATCACCACAAACCTCAGTGGTAGACAGGGAAAACATTTATTGCCCTAGCTTTACAAGCGTAGAACCTGTTTGTAGAAAGGTGAATTAACTTGACTGGAAAGTGACAAAGATAAAAATTTTCTTCTTCAAGCTTTGGGGATGGCCAAGAAGATGCCCAATCAGGCCAAAAGCTTACTAGGTGCCAAAGAACACAGGGGAAATTGGCAGCTAGAGGTGGTGCACTGATAGAGCTCTGGTCATGAAGATGCATCTTCTTGAACTCAATTCCAGTCTCAGATATTTATCGTGTTACCTGGGCAAGTCCCTTAGTCCTATTGCCTCAATTTCTTTAGCTGTCAAATGAGCTGGAGGAAAAAATGGCAAACCACTCCTGTATTTTTGCCAAGAAAACCCCAAATGGGTTGCAAAAAAATTGGACACATCTGAAATAACGAAACAGCAATACAAAGAAAGGGAAAACAATATCTCACACTGTAGTGGAAGTTGGGGAGAATCAGACATCCTGAAGTACTAAGTGATCACAAGTGATGTGAGTTAGTATAGAAACAAGGGTACACCTGTCCCTCTTGGGGGCTTTAAAGCAGTGGCTGGGTTTGGAGGGTCTGATTGACTGATAAGCATTGACATGGTTGGAAGGAGCAGGTTTAACTTGCATCCCTGAACCCTTGAAAGACCAGCAAAGCAGAAATGATTTAACATGTGCCTCTCACTAACAACCAGTGGGTTCTCCTTTGTGCCTGAAAGCTAGCAGGAAATCCTATATTCATAAAATACTAGATTTAAGGTGAGATGGGTTTTGAGTTCATCCCTTTATCTTACAGAAGAGAAGAGATCAAAAGGATTAATTTGCCTAGAGTCACACAGGTAGTAAGTGAAAGACTCAAGATCTGAACTTAAGTCTTTGGGCTCTAAATCCACTCACCTTTAGACCTATGCAGGCTTTCTTAAGTCTCAGAAGGGTTCGGGTTAATTACTATTAATTCTCAGAAACAGCAGCTGGGAAAAGACCAGGATCCATCCAGCTACTGTCTGACAATGCTGAGGTGAAGGTAAAGGGAACTTTCAAATTTTTTTTATTTACAAGGCATTTTAGGTTAATAACTGATTTATTTGTTCCTCATAGCAATGAATGGCTTGGTGGATGTGGCTGCTGTTGTTACTGCTGCTGCTGCTCTCCTCCTTCTTTTCCTCCTCCTTTTTCTCCTCTTCTTCCTCCTCCTCTTCCTCTTCTTCTTACTCCTCTTCCTCCTTCTCCTATTACTTCTTTTTTTCCTTCAATACCCATGAGCTCAAATCACTGAGAATTAAGATTTTTTTCTAATTGGTCAGTTCTTTGGAAGGTAACATAGTAAAGTGAAAAAATCATTGTCTTTAGAGTCTAAGGTCTTGCATTAAAATACCCAGCCTGTCCCTTATGTGACCTTAACCAAATCATTTGCCCTTCTTGAGCCCCAGCTGCCTCATCTGCAAATGGAGAACATTAGACCAAAAGATCTCTGAGGTCCCTTTGGGGAGAATGGTGTGGCAGAATGGATTTAGTTCTGGATTTCCTATCAGGAAGACTCAAGTTACAATCCTGCCTTAAGTCACAACTTATCTGAATTATTTTCCTCATGTCTAAAATGGAAATAATAATGTATATAATATTTACTTCACAGGATTTTTGAATGGCACAATAACCTAATTTTCCTCATCTCTAAAATGGAAATAATTGTATATAATATTTAACTCACATGGTTATTAAGATAATGTATGTAAAACTTTTCACAAACTTTAAGAGGCTATCTAGATGACAGCTATTATTAATATTATAAATAGCTCCAAGAAGTTCTGAATGGATAGATTTCAAACAGAAATCTGGGGCCTTAGAATTGGTCTTATCCAATCCCACCACACTTCCCATTTTACAGATAAAAGACTTTACCTGACTTGCCAAATGTAACAAAAAGCAGAGCCAAGATCTGAACCTGGATCCACCACTCCTTATGCTACACCACATTGTTATTGAGTGCCAAATCTTTCTAACTTCTCAAGGAATACTCCCAGAGGCCTTCTCCTCTGTGGCTACACAGAACAGGGTCATGGGCTCTAAAATGAAATGAAGACACCTGTTCTTGCTAAACTTGCTGTTTGTCTGTTGATAATGGAACAGGCTCACTGCTGAGACCCCACACCACTTCTTTTAAACTAATGATTATGAGAAGTATAGACCTCCCATTTTTACCATTTGCAATTGCAATAAATGGGATGCGATAGTGCTTACCGAGAAGATAATGGCCATCTCAGTGTGGGAGGGGATGGCATAGCCTTTATGCACATCAGTGCTCAGAGGGGAGTGTTCCTGGCACTGCAAGAAAGAAACATCAACAAATTCCATTAGCTACAGCAAATAAGAAGCTTTCTTCACAAAACTCCCTGAAATTGCCTCAAAGACACACCCTTGCTGAACAAAACCCACTTTGGGTGCCATTACCAAGTCCTCATCATCACATAAACTATATTGTATTTTCATTAGCAAAAAAAAAATAATAATAAAATCAAAAATTGTAATGCTCTGTTGTCTCCAGAAAATGTCGATCACTCTCTGGGAGGAGATCTGCTGTCTCAACTCAATCTCCCGGCCAGATTCTTCTTCCTCCAGAGAGCCGTCCCAACTCTGACCTAGAGTAGATTCTCTCTCCGGGCCCAATGTTGTCTTCTTTTACTCTAACAAAAAACCTTGCATTTATCAATTTATATTCCCCATATTCCCTTGTCCCACAAAGCTCATTCCTTCCGACTTGCTTTCCCTGGAGGATGAGCTAAGAAAAAAGGTTCATTTGCTTTTTCTCTTTCCTACCCATGCAGAAAAAGTTAACAGTGCCAAAGTAGGTACAAAATGATAAACATGACTAGTGGTAACTATTCCTGTAGCAGTTAGAGAGAAAAGAACATTAATTAAGGTGGAAAGAGAGATGGCAATGAGGATTCTGCTGTTTTAGGGAGACATCTTGTCAGGTCTTGCCCTGGGTGACAGAAGAAGTAGGATGGGTCAGGTAGAGATAAACAGAGACCAGAGAGGTATTTCTACCCCTTGAGCATCATGTAGGTCCACAGATAGCAACTGATGAGGGCACTGGCTGGCAGCCAGGAGTAGACAGGACTTCGGTATCCAAGAAATGAAAGAAATCCAAGAAAGTAGGCAGAGTAGATTGACACCATGTGGGTATCCTGTTGACACAGTGCCAGACTGCTAGCAATGGGCCAAGATCTGAATCTGAATGATTAGTATTAGATAGGTATGGATGTAAGTTTTTAGAAAACCTCTAATGGAACATTGCAGTGTCAGAGCCATAGATCATTGGCAGGAATGGTAGGAGAAAGATAGGAATGAAATTGAGATCCCAAGCAAGATCACCGAGGCAGGAGCATGAGAACAGTTACCAAAACAATTCAATTCAATAAATATCTATTAAACAGCTCCAGTATGCAATATAATAAGAGGAGCCATTTGCTAGGTAGCAGCACTTTGGGACAATTATCTCCAAATATTTCAAGCAAGGACAACTGAAACCCAGAGATCCCACTTTAAGAAAGTATGGAGAGAAGGGAGAATTTTGCAGTGACCTTCATAGAGAGTGAGGTATTCCAAGCAAGTACAACAGAAACCCAGAGATCTTACTTTAAGAGAATATAGAGAGAAGGGAGAATTTGGCAGTGACTTTCATAGAGTATGAAGTATTTCTTTTTCTGCAGAGTCAAATAATTGGTATCTATGCTTAAGGTATAGGCTTGTGTTCATACTAGAAGAAAAAGTAAAAACCACTTCTACTCTCTACAATATTAGAAAAGATGAAGTGTTTCTTTTTTTTTAAATGGAAGAAGAAATTCAGTGTAGAAAATAAAGAGGTATAAGAAGAATGAGGGGCAAAATACTTTCCTAAATAACTCTTTATCAATTTGTTCATAATGGGTGTTCATTTTTTAAAACTTGTCTTCCATAATAGTTTATTTCTCTATACTCTTAACAAAGAATCTTGCTTCAAACTAAGAAAATCCTGAGCAATTAAAAGTCATATATCATGAGATTCCTCTTCTTCCCTATATTTATTGTATTTAGATTTTATATGTACTTTTCTATGATCCCCAATGGATTTCCCCACAATCAAAAGTTCCTTGAGGGCAGGGATGATTTTACTTTTACCTGTAATAAATATTTTGCCTGGCTCTGCATTGTGAACATTAGTAAATGTTTGCTGAATTAAGTAATTAGTTAATGCTTGGAGCTAACTAAGAGGGAAGATCAACTGCTTATCCTCCAAAGAATGAGGATGTGAATGCATAGGTATTGTCAGATGATCAGATCATGTAATAAGGATCAGAGAAGATGTAAATACTTGTCTTTGCTAATGCAGTGGCTCTGATGGTAAGTGAACAAAGCTCTAGGACTGGAGTCAATAACTTCAAATCCATCACTCACCAGCTATGTGATTCTGGGCAAGTCACGTAATCTCCAAATGCCTCAGTTTTCTAAACTGTAAAATAAGGATACTAGAGCTGTTATGAGAATCAAATAAGATAAAATCTGTAAAGTATTTGGTACAATGCTTAGTAGATACAATAAATACTTATTTCTCTCTCCCGTGCTTCCCTCCTTTCTTCTTTCCTCCCTTATGATCTACTAAACAAAATATGAAAACTTATTTATATATTTGATAACTTTAGAAAAGTATCCTAAGACATTTAACCAAGAAATGACACAGAAATTACTGAAACTTGTCAAAAAGAAATAAAACTATTTCCTCTTTCTATTCATTCTTTTTGGTATGAAAGGAAGAATCTAAAAATTATTTTTAAAGATTGATTCTTGGGTAACAAAGCCAAGATGTAAGGGACTCTAGTAGTATTTTCATCACTACTTTTTATCAGTTTAGGGATTCAGATATGAGAATCAAATTAGGGAAGCAAGCATTTGGTTAAACAATGGTAACAATGGATGTCTGGACATGTTCCTTAGACAGCAATGAAGTACATTTTACATGGCCTGGTAGCCGTGTGGTGACTCAGTGTCTTGCAAATCTAATCAAAAAAGCTTAAAAAAAAGAAAAGAAAAAAGAAAAAATATTGTCTATCTGTATTTTTTCAAATCAGGTTGAACATATATATACATTGTAGGAAATAGAATAACAGTACAAATGTTGAATAGCTGATGAATTATAAGAAAATATGTCTCTAATGTCCTTAATTATTCACAGATTCACAAAGAATAGGTAACAAATAAGCTGACCTAGCAATCCTTAATTCAAGGAAAGAAAATTGCTATTACAGATATCATTGAGATGTATTAGAATGACTATCAGGTAGCTATCAAAAGGTATGCTTTATTCAAGAAAATGGATAGATAAAATGGATGTGGGGGGGAGAATATGGCTAATAACACCATTTATCAAGATGATTAAAGCATATGAAGAACTCTGTGAGACAAACGGTAGGGAGCATATAGAGAACCTTTGAGTGAAGTTCAACAGAGATAGGAATTGTAGAAAGTATCATCAGACAATATTCCAAAGAACCTTAACAGAAAGAAGAAATACATGAGGAAAATAGGACAGAAAATACAAATCTGTCACAGTGGCATGTTATAGAAGTGATGGGGAATTCATTTCATATATTTGGACTTTTCCTTCCCCCCAAAATTAATTGTTTAATAATTTATTGATTTGCCTTAAGGACAATTCAATTATTTAAATACGGGAGGAAGAAATAAGGGGAACTGCTATTTTTGAATCCATTCTAATCTAGTAGAAGAAATTAATTGTGAAAGTAGAAAGAATTGAAATCTTGTGGGGGAGTAATAGCTTCACTTAGGAATGTGTAATGGAAAAGAAGAGGAAAAGAAGTTCACCTAAAAATGTGAGAGAATGCTTTGGAAAGGATCCAGACAAAGGGTAACTAGGAACCATTGACCTGAAACAGTAAAGAGAAATCAGCTAAAGAGGAAGAGAAAATTCGGAGGAACTAAGCTTGAAGATGCAAAGAGGAAGCAGTTACAGTTCAGAAGAAAAGGAGACAAAAGAGACTAATGTGAATCATAGAGAACTCATAGACCAACTTAGATAATTTTTTTAAACTTACAAGAATTGGGAGTAAGAGCCAATAATTAAGGATGAATCCCAGATGGAATCATGATTCTGTAGGGGATAATGTCAAGAGCACTAAAGTTCTTTATGAACTGAGATTAAGGAGCAATAGTAGGGACTACAAATAAGATTTTTAATTAGGTATTTTGAGGCAAAGAGAAGAACCAAATAAGGGATGTACTGCAACCCAGAAGGGATTGGGGAATAATAATGGAAGGAAGATAGGTCTGTTCATTTCTCTAGTATGTTTTTTTTCTGTGCCAAGGACAAAAATCTCTGAACTTGAAAAGTTAGCAAACAAAATGATTGGCCTTTGAGTTGTCATTGTCCCAGACAAACTATATTCCAGGGCACTGAAAGAACTGGTAGATATCACTGCTGAGCCACTATCAGTTGTCTTTGAAGGAGACAGAATTAATCTATGGGAGAGATGCTACAATTTCAGAGAATAGCAAATTTCTACTTTTTTTTGGTAATCTATGGATTCCAGGCCAATAAGTTTAGCTTTGATCCCTGGCAAAATTCAAGCACATATCATTAACATGATAATTAAAACAAACATATTAATAAGAATGCTACAATCACCAAAAGCTAACTTTTCCTCCAATTATTTTGTATTTGCTTATCTATGAAAATGTCCTCGCTCTATCTACCACCCTTCTCTCTCTCATATACTTTCAACCTAAAATGTAGGGTTCCTTAATGGTAGGGAATATTTGGAATAAGGACTGTTTTTTCTGTATCCTCAATACCTAACAAGTTACTTTGCCCAAAATAGGTATTCCTCAATTGATTGATTGAATGATTTAATTGAATAAAAAATAGGTTATACTGTACTAATCTCATTGCTTTATTAAAAAAGCTAACCAAAACAGATATTCCGGAGATTTACCTGCAGATAGTTTTCCTATTTAGCAAATAACTTTGCAGACACAATGAAGGGACATGGGTAGGTAATATTCCCATTGGGTAAATCTGGAAATTGTTCAATGAATGGGCCAAAAAAAAAAAGTCACTAATGGATTAATGTCAATTTGAAAGGAAGTCTCCAGGGGAATGTCTCAAGGAACTGTGCTTAATTCTGTGCTGTTTATTGTCTTTTTAACCTATAGCTTAGATAAATGGATAGAAAGCTTACTTCAATGAATCAAGGCTACAGAGACAAATCTAGGAGGGAAGCTACCACATTAAATGGCAAAGTTAAAATCCAAAAAGATCTCAGCAGCCAGGAGCTAATAAGATGAAATTTAATGGGCAGAAAGGTAAACTCAAAAAATCAATGGGAGAAATACAAAATGGAGGAGATGTGGCTTCATAAGAGAGCAGTGAGGATGATGAAAGATTTCTGAATGTGATCAAGAGAAAATGGGTTTAAGGACCTGAGAGAAGAGAAAATTAAACTTAAAAAAAGATGACAGGTATCTTCATATATCTGGAGGACTGATGTATTAAAAAATGGTTAGACATGTTTTGCTTGGGGTCCCAGAGGTTAAAACTCAGTGTAATGAATGGAAGTTGAAGATGGGTAGGTTTAGATAAAGCAAAAACAAACAAACAAATAAATAAATAAAGCTTTCTGACAATTAGAACTCCACAAAGGTGATATAGCTGCTTTCAAACACAAAAGGTTGCTCTTTACTGGTAATCTTTAAGAACAGTATAGTTCACTACTTCTTGGGGATATTGTAGAGTTTTTTTATTCAAGCATAGTTAGTAGGTTAGACCACATATTCTGGAAGGTCTTTCCAACTCTGAGCTTCTTTGAATACAAGAAATATATTTTGCTGAAAGAATGGCTGTTAGGGTATTAGCATAACAGGGAAAGATTTGACCTTTGTGAACAGACAGGATAGCA
Source organism: Sminthopsis crassicaudata (assembly GCF_048593235.1). NCBI lineage: Eukaryota > Metazoa > Chordata > Mammalia > Dasyuromorphia > Dasyuridae > Sminthopsis > Sminthopsis crassicaudata. The sequence goes on from NC_133622.1 coordinate 66,252,092, forward strand.
AGTTCAGCTGCAGTTCTGCAATGTACAGTATTACTTTGATCCCAGCAGGGATTGCATTTACCAAATGTATATAAATTAGAAGAGACAATAATAAATTATGTTTCCCTTAAGGCAAGATATTCGGTTCAATAAGACAGCTTGCTTGTAATGTCCTGATTTCTAAGGGATCCTTTTCTACCATGTGTGGTTTTGTGTCTGCCCTCCACTAAAATACTTGCCATCCAAGGAAGGCAGCTAAGAAGGTATTTCCTCTGCAATTGCCTGGATTTATATGTCTTATGCATATAATGACAAGAGTTAAATTATGAATAAGCAATCGGAACTGTTGTTGTGAATTTGATAGTTCTATGAAGCCACCACATTTCTCAATTAAATGTTGTTCATTTGTTTGTTTTTTGTATGTCATTGCTATTGCCCAATACCCATTGTCTCAGTTGTACTCTCTCCTGTAACAAATATGAGAAGTTAAACAAATTAGGCTGACATTGTCTGGCAGATTATGCCTCTTTCCAGATCTGTTGTCCATAACCTATTTACTAAAATGGGGGAAACATGTTATGTATTACTTAGGGAGCAATAATTGGTCACTAAAACTCATCTCCTCTTCCTGAAATATTTGCTGCAATGGTAAGAGACTGGCAGCAGACAAGAGCTCAGATGCTTGAGTGGGATGCAAGGACACAGTTGGGTTAGCAAAAATATGTACATGTCATTAAGGTACCAGAACTTATGGATTCCTAATTCCTTAGATTTCTTCCACCTAAGGGGCTAAAATAGACCCAATAAAGCAGAGTTGGAGAGAAGCCTGAAGGTGATTTTAACCTGTCTCATGTGAAGATATAAACTATAGGATAAAAGGAAGCAATATACCTTGTTCAATACTATTTATGTATACTTTTTGTGTATTTCAGGAAAAAATCCTATCAACTTTCTGGTCATCTGTAGAAAGAATTAAATACCCACTAGTACTGGGTCTACCCAGTCAGTCAATAGTCATGGTGTCTTTCAGAGTGATTTTCGAAGCCCACCCATCCACACTGTCTGTCCAGTAAATTTAATTTTCATATCCTTACAAAAAAGTGGAGTTCTCACCCATGAAAATGGGCTTGCTCCTGCTATGCAAAGGAAAAGGAACCATTTGTTGCTAGTGAGTCCTTTGGAATCCTTTTTATGTTAGAATAGATATAACAATGATCCCAAATTGATTAATGTGTCTATGATCTAATTGGCTTAGCACATGTAAACAAAGATAACTTCTGCTAAGGTGGGAACATGTCTGCTTTTGGATTATCTTACAGGACACATGAAATGAAAGGATTGAGAGAGTTGAGGAATGATTGTTTACACTAAACAGTCCCTTTGGGTAATGATAAATTCATAACCTGTTGGTAAATAGGAATGGGATAACCAAGTGGTGCAGTAGATAGAGTGCTGGACCTGAAGTCAGGAAGACTCCTCCTCCTGACTTTAAATCTGATGACCTCAGACTCATTGTGTGACCCTAGCTAGGCAGGTCACTCTGCCCTGTTTGCTTCATCTCTAAAATAAGCCGGAGAAGGAAATGGCAAATCACTCCAGTGTCTTTGCCAAGGATGCAGTCAAAGAAAGTCAGATTGACTCAAATGACCTAACAACAACCATAAAAAATAGGAATCACATTGTAGCATAATCAGTTTATGAGCACTAAATCATAGGAAATGAAAGGAGCTCCTATATCTACTTCAGACTATAGTTACCTCTATATTTTATTTTTGAAAATCAAAAGTAATAATTTTTATTTCTCTTTATTAAATTTTATTTTATTAGATATAGACCAACATTCTAACTTGTTGGATCTTGGCCCTATCATTTAATGCTCTTCTAGATATGGATTAGTTGCCTTGATTCATAGAATTATGCTTTCCATCCATTTATCTAAATTATTGATTTTTTAAATGATAAGCAGCACAGAACTAATTATAACACTGTAATTTTAAAGATGAGAAAAACTAAATTCTTGAGGAGGCATATGGTTTACCTAAGATCTCACAGGTACTAAAGGGCAGAACTTAGTTTTTCAAAATTATTTTAACTTTCATTGACAGAAACTTTCTCTCCCTCTAAGAAAAATAAATCAATCAAAATGAATAAACCCACCAGATTTTAACTTCCTACTGCCTTTTTAGTAAAAAGATTGTTAAACAGTAGGATTTGGAAGGGACTTTTGAGGTCATTTAGTCTAGGGCTAACAAACTCTGCATGCTGGGTAACACTCCCATGAAGCAGAACCAAATTAAAATGTTATTGGGAAATACTTACTAAAATAAATAAAATACAATATAGCATAGATAATGTTAATATGTCATTTTCTAAGTCAATATGCACATCAAGGATCCTTATGGTAGTCTTAGTGACCCTGTATATCACCAATGTATATCATCCATCTTATTTTACATATCAGAAAAATGAAGCCAGAAGAGAAAATGTAATTTGCTCTGCAACAAATTAATAGAAATCTATATAAAACTGGGTAGTTTAGAAAAATTCATATAATATTCCCAATGGTATTAACATCCTATTACTATGCTATTTCTAGGCAGGAAACACACACACACACACACACACACACACACACACACACACACACACACACACACCACTTTCTTGAAACAAGTAATTGAGAACAGTTTTATTGTTGCCTAAATTAGCCATTTTCCCACCCACACTAACAGAATTAATTCCATAACTGTCAAAACTTTCGCTTTGTTCTCTGACAAATTGGCAATAATGATCTAAATTAAAATAGATTTTTAATAGATTTAAAAATAGATTAAGATAAAATTTAAAAAATATTTTTAAATCTTAAAAAAAGTTTGAAAGGTTTGGATTCAGTTCTGTATTCTGATGGAAAGCTGGTCATAAAAGAGGCACATATGAAGGATTCATCCCAATTGAGATAATGGACATGGTGCTGGATTTAGTTACAGACTGTCTGTGTTCAAATTCTGACTTTGCTGTATACTCATTCACTGAGCCAATTTCCTCATCTGCAGAATGTAGAATTTGGACCAAATGTGTTGCCCAAGTACGGTATGTCTAAACATTAAATGACTAAACCTACAGAAAAATGGTTCACCAGGAAGAATGGATATATCTGAATTCTTGTCCACCTTTTTTCCAAGATAAATTGTGATTTCTGCCTTGTAGGGAGCAGAAGGGACCAGGAAATTGACTGACCTACTCTCTAGTCTCAAATAAAGGGGCACTAAGCTAACTGCTCCAATCAGTAATTCTAGATTCAGAACATAGCCACTTTTCTGGCCACTATACCTTAAAGGGGGAAGGGTTACCCAAGATTTACACACTCAGGCTTAAATCCTTTCTAATAAACATTAGCTATAAAAGACTCCCCCAAACTTCAAAATTCTTTTAAATAATGACAGTCAAATTTTAGAGCATCAGAACATCCCAGAAAATGGAATAGAACATTTTCCAGCTGAAGGTGGCTTGGAAGCTCAGTGGAAACTAGACACTTGAGTGGGAGTCCAGTGTGCAGCCCTGAACCCAGCCTATTCCAAGGCAGTCCTGGTGGCTTCCAGACCACTCAACCCAGAGACAGGAAGCAGGAGCTGGAAGATCAGCAGAAAAGGTCTGTGTAACCAAAGGGGGACCCCAGCATGGAATCCCAGGGCAGGGCTGGTCTGGCCCCAGCTTTGGGCCAGACCTGAGTGTCAGTAAGATGGGAACTCTGGATCAGCAGAAGTGCTGAAGACTTCTGGAACTCTCAGCTCAGGGACACCACGGAGCACTCGGAAGGTCAGTGGGGAGCGTCTGTGGTGATAGAGGGAGGGGGGGGTCTGGTGTACAGCCCCAGTGCAGCCCAGGTCAGCAGAGCTCCAGCCCTGGACTGCCCACTAGATCTCACAGCTCACAATGGGGCAAGGATACACTTGGCTCTAGGGCAGAAAAGAGTTCTTGGGGTCAGATTCCTAGAAGGATTTCTGAAAACAGCAGCACAAAACCCCTGAAGCTTAGGACAGTATACCCTCCCCCCTGGAAACAGAGCCCTACTTTAACAAAGAGTTAATAGCAAAGTAATAGGTTAGGAAAATTAGCAGAAAACAACAACAACAAAAAAAAAAACTTTCTGACCACTAAAAGTTATTATGACGACAAGAAATATCAAAACACACACTCAGAAAAGTAAAACAAAGTCAAAGCTCCTACAATCAAAGTCTCAAAGAAAAATAAGAATTGGGCTCAAGCCATAGAAGCTCAAAAGGGATTCTGAAAATCAAGTAAAAGAGATAGAGGGAAAATAATGCGGAGAAGAAAGCCTTAAAAAGCAAAATTGACCAATTGGGAAAGGAGGTACAAAAGCTCCCTGAGGAAAATAACTCCTTAAAAAATATAATTGAGCAAATGGAAGCTAATGACTTTATGAGAAATCAAGATACAATAAAGCAAAATAAAAAAAAAATAGAAAAAATGAGTTCAAATCTGGTATCAGTCACTTAACACATCCAAGCTATGTGACCCTGGGCAAGTCACTTAACATATATATATATATATATATATGTATATATATGCATATATATGTGTGTATGTATATATATATGTATGTATATATATATATATATGTCTACTTAAAAGTCATGATTAAAAAAAGAGCCTGTATATCATCTTTCAAATCTTTCAAGAAATTATCAAGGAAAACTGTCCTGATATTCTAGAATCAGAGGGTAAAATAGAAATTAAAATAATCCACTGATCATCCAGGAATATTATAGTCAAATTCCAGAAGTCTCAGATGAAGGAAAAAATATTGCAAGCATCCAGAAAGAAACAATTCAAATATAGTAGAGCCATAATCAGGATAAGCAAAAGATTTACCAGCTTCCACATTAAAGGACCAGAGGGCTTAGAACTAGGATTACAACCAAGAATCACCTACCCAGCAAAACTGAGTATAAATCTTCAGAGGAAAAATTGATCTTTCAATGAAACAGAAGATTTTCAAGCATTCATGATGAAAAGGCCAGAGCTACATGGAAAATTTTATTTTGAAATACAGGACTCTGGAGAAGCATAAGGAGGTAATCAGGTAAGTGATATATCAAGAAGGTGATATAAGGGACTTAATAAGGTTTATATGTTTACATTCCTACATGGGAGGATGATACTTGTAACTCATTAGAATGTTCTCATTATTATGACAGTTAGAAGGAGTATATATAGACAGAGAGCACCAGTATGAGTTGAATACGCAGGAATAACATCTTTTTTAATGATGAAATTAAGGGGTAAACAAGGAACATACTAGGAGAAAGGGGAATTGAGAAGTGGAATGGTACAAATTATCTGCTATAAAAAAAGAGGCAAGAAAAAGATTTTACAGGGGAGGGGGAAAAGGGGAGAAGAGGGTAAGTAAACCTTACTCTCATCAGAATTGGCTCAAACAGGAAATAACATACAAACTCAATAGAGGTATAAAAATCTAACTTACCCTGCAGGAAAATAGGAGGGGAATGGGATATGGGAAAGAAGGAGGGTGATAAAAGAAATGGCATATTGGATACGTTATTGGTGAAGTTGTGAACTGATCCAACCATTATGGAGAGCAATTTGAACTCTGTCCAATATGTCCATATGAAGGGCTATCAAACTGTGCATACCCTTTGATCCAGCAATGTTTCTACTGGGCTTCTATCCCAAAGAGATCTTAAAGAAGGGAAAGGGACCCGTATGTGCAAGAATGTTTGTGGCAGCCCTTTTTGTAGTGGCCAGAAACTGGAAACTGAATGGATGTCCATCAATTGGAGAATGGCTGAATAAATTGTGGTATATGAAGGTTATGGAATATTATTGTTCTATAAGAAACGACCAGCAGGATGATTTCAGAAAGATCTGGAGAGACTTACATGAACAGATGCTGAGTGAAATGAGTAGAACCGGGAGATCATTGTACACAGCAACAAGAAGACTATACGAAAATCAATTCTGATGGACGTGGCTTTCTTCACCAATGAGGTGATTCAGGTCAGTTCCAATTGTTCATTGATGAAGAGAGTCATCTACACTCAGAGAAAGGACTGTGGGAGCCGAATGTGGTTCACAGCATAGTATTTTCACTCTTTTTTGTTGTTTGCTTACATTTTGTTTTCTTTCTCATTTCTTTCCCTTTTATATCTTATTTTTCTTGTGCAGCAAGATAATTGTGAAAATATGCACAGAAGAATTACACATGTTTAACATATTTTGGATTACTTGTTGTCTGAGTGGGGAGAGGAAGAAGGGGAGGAGAAGAAAAATTTGGAACAAGGTTTTACAAGGGTGAATGTTAAAAAATAAAATAAAATCATTTCCACTTCTTAATCCACAACCTTTAATCTTGTAATTTCAGTCTCTCACATTTCTCTAATCAAAACCTAAAAGAAAATACTTCTTAATGTAGCTTTTTATTCTGATAATTTAATATCTATCCAGCTCAAAGATTTCTCATGTAATTAATAATTTAGCTGCAGAATTTACATTGCTTCAAGATGTAATATTTATTTTTGCTGATGAATTAATTAATGTTCAGTATGTATCATGCAAATGTTATTTCGTATCCATTTCTTATTTATAGAAAATTGTGAATTTTAAAGCTAATTTAATTCAAAATGTTACCATGATAATGTTTCAATACTTAAAAGGTCATTGATTTTTATTTGTATGAGTAATTTTTTTCTTTAGCGAACTCTTTGCTTTGATACACACACACACACACACACACACACACACATATATATATGTGTATATATATACATATAATGTTGCCTCAAAAATTCAGTGGTCTGTGATCTATCTGGTGATAATTTTTTTCAACTTAGCTAGATTAGTTCTCACGTGACAGAAATACAGCCTACTGCAGCTCCTATATGAAGCTTTTCCAGCTTGATAGAACTTATTAGAACTTATCTTAAATTTCACTTAATTTGTTACAACCTTTGAAAACCCAATGTTTCCACCTCAACAAAATAAGGCCTGAAAGGAAGCATTTAGTTCAAATGTGATATTATTTTATGGACATTATTATCTTTTAACTTAAAGCTTCTATTCATCATTTAATAGGATTATGGTTACCTTTAGGTTAGCCCTAGACAAAGCTGTCAACTATTAATGTGAGTAATATCAAGTAAAAAACTTTATGATAAATGCAAAGAAATTCTTGCATATGGAAGAGGGGGAAGAAAGAGGTTTATTCATGGCCAAATTTTGTACTTGGATTCTTACTGTTCATTAAAAGTATTACATGTGTCTCTATGACAGTAATTGCTGATTTGATTGCATAATGTATAATGAATGTATGGTCTTAGAAAGTTGTCAGAACTTCAAAGAGATTAATGAGATTTGTCCAATAGTAAGTGTAAGAAGTAGGATTTGCAATGAAATCTTCCCAACTCTAATTTCTTTACTTCATCCACACAATAAACTATCTCTCAGTTCGATTTTGGTGCGATCCTGTATTCACTTGCAAATAGCTATTTGATTTTTATATCTGTCTTCCCATAATTGAAGCTTATGTGTCAATATCTTTTGCAAATGATAAAAAAATACTGGACTTCTATATAGAGCTTTAAAAAAATCCCACAAACCATGTCAACACCAAACTTTGAAACCCAGTGTTATCAGTGTAAAGATTGGGCACAGAAAAATCAGCAAAAATTACCTTGGAAAATATGGTTGTGGGAGGCAAAAAAAGTGAAAGAGGCTAAAAGATTGCATGTTACACAAATAAACACACCAAAAAACAAAATAAAACAAACTAGATATAGTGAGCTCTGAAGACCACAATAACTTTAAAAAGCAATTTGTCTATGCTGAAGTCATTTTAGAACCAGTTGTCTATAGTCATTCAGATCACTGAGTTATTTAGAGCAAAGATCAAAGTCAACACCAAATCAGAAGAAAGACTATGAAAAGGTGACACTGAATGCAGTTGCAATAGGTCTAATATGGATTACTAAAAAGAACCATTAACTGAAAAATGAGAATTATATAAAATTAAAGAAATGTACTTTGATTATGTGAGAATATTTAACTAATTTAAAATAATCATGTTAACATGGAGGACAGACAAAACAAGAAAACTTTTTTATTCAACAAACACTTAATATTCTCTTCAAATGAAAAGATATAGGACCCCTAAGCCAGTAATGATGTAGAATACATGCCCAATTACAGAACAATTCAGAGAAGAATAAAAAGATTATGAGTGAAACCATGTTTTAAAAAAGAACTGAAAACTTACAGAAAGGTTGATATGAGACTATTAAGTCAGACCATCTCAAGGAACATTTATAGATGAAATTGGAAAAAAATGAATTGAAAATATAATAGACCTACCAGTATTTCTATAGTGATCTATAACCCTCAATGTCAATGAATTCTACTATCTTAGAATCTAACATTTGACTTATTATAAGAAAGGGGAAATCATATTAAAAAATCAAGCTGGGCTTGACTAAATATAAAGAATAAGTCCATACTAGAAGCAACAACATTTTAAAATCATTCAGAGAATGGTTTTCAAGATGGCTCAAAGAGGGGGGAAATGAATAAACAATGAAAGGAAAAAAGGAAGGAAAGGAGAGGAAAAGAAAGGAAAGGAAGGAAGGAAGGAAGGAAGGAAGGAAGGAAGGAAGGAAGGAAGGAAGGAAGGAAGGAAGGAAGGAAGGAAGGAAGGAAGGAAGGAAGGAAGGAAGGAAAGAAGGAAGGAAGGAAGGAAGGAAGGAAGGAAGGAAGGAAGGAAGGAAGGAAGGAAGGAAGGAGGGAAGGAAGGAAGGAAGGAAGGAAAGAAGGAAGGAAGGAAGGGAGGGAGGAAGGAAGGAAGGAGGGAAGGAAGGAAGGAAGGAAGGAAAGAAGGAAGGAAGGAAGGGAGGGAGGAAAGAAGGAAGGAAGAAAGGAAGGAAGGAAGGAAGGAAGGAAGGAAGGAAGGAAGGAAGGAAGGAAGGAAGGAAGGAAGGAAGGAAGGAAGGAAAGAAGGAAGGAAGGAAAGAAGGAAGGAAGGAAGGAAGGAAGGAAGGAAGAGAGAAAGAGAGAGAAATAATTAAAGAAAGAAAAATATAAGATCATGGGCAATAATGAGACATTCAGAAAGAAGTCAAGAGATAAGTTCAGCAAGAGGAAAGGGAGGAGAATAAGCACCTACTATCTGTCAGAAACTGTGCTAAATTCTTTTACAAATATTACCTTACTTGATCCTTGCAACAACCCTGCAAGATAGGTGCTTTTATTATCCCCATTTTATTGTTGAGGAGTGATTTGCCCAGGATCACATAGGTAGGAAGTATCTGAGGGCAGAACTGGGGGAAATTTGAGGTGGGTAGATATACCAGCAGACTATTGCAGTAATCTAGATATGATGTGAGCATCCAGAGACCTGTCTGAATATACTGTTACAAATATATAATGATATTATTTATTATAAAATATGATGATAAATTTTGATGAGTGAAATATTCAATATTAAGTGATGTATATGTACATATGCTCATTAAATATTTTGCCATTGTCAGAGAGGATGCTATCTGCAAAATCCAAATAAAAAGAGAATTCCTTATAGATGACAATATTTTTGAGATGCTTATATTTGCTGATTGTATACTATTGATTATACCAACACATGACAGGGTCTCAGTAATTACATGAAAATGTTTTTCACACCTATATAAAATTAGTCTTCTACATAATACTTGTAATTAACATAATAAATTTTTAATGATTTAGTTGTAGTTTATGTAGTATTTTTTCTTCAAGTATTTTTTCTTCAAGTAACTTTTACACAAAAGAAATTCTCAGAAGCAGCCAAAATAAGGGCAGCTAGATGGCACAGTGGGTAGAGCACCAGCCCTAAAGCCAGGAGGACTGAGTTCAAATTTGGCCTTAGACACTTACCACTTCCTGGCTGTGTGACTCTGGGCAAGTCACTTAACCCCAATTGCCTCAGCAAAAAAAAAAAAATTAAAAAGCAACCAACATACACAGTGCTTGCTGACAAAAACATAAAACAGTATAGAGTATTATAATTACTATTATTTTCTTCTATGAGGTTGATATAAGTCCATGTAATAATACAACCTTTATTGAATGAATGAGTGAATATACATCATTATTCAACGATGTAGCCCAGGAAGCATAGAGGCAACTGGTGCTGTTGCTGCATTAAGTTAGATCTATATTTAAGGGCCACTTCAGACACTAGTTGCATGATCATGAGCAAGTCAATTGACTTCTATTGGTCTCAGTTTCTTTCAACTCTAAAATGGGGATTGTAACAGCACCTACCCCACAAAGTTTTTGTGAAGATCCAACCAGACAATATTTTTAAAGCTCCTAGCACATTTCCTGGTACCCAGTAGGTGCAACATAAATACTCATTCCCTCTTCCCTCCCCTCAAGGGTCCATTTACAAGTTTTCAGGACTACAGGGAAGTTCTTTATTGAATCATTGAGATGTGAGCCGTCCTCATCCAAAGCGATTTCATAACAACTTTGAACACCATTCTGTTAGGGAAGGATATAGGCTCTATTTCTGGATGGATTTTCTGGAGAACCCATACTTTACAATTTTATTTTTTTATTAAAAAAACTCATTTAAGACAACTGATTTCTAAATAAATTATTGGAACATGGTTTATTCTTGTATCAGGAACTGTCCATATAGAGAAACAGGACCATTTCAAACTGATCTAAACTAAACCCACGCATCCTGTGCTAAGGGTCCCTTTTTAAAATAACAGGCAATCTCCACTCGGGATCATCCAATTTGATTTTGGCTGCTTGTGCCCAATTGTACCCAGCAGAAGAGGAGTGAAGGGCAGAGTCCTGAAGACAGATCACTATCCTCCTAGCTTCCCTTTGGCAACAGATTGAAGTAGGTCGATATTACCCATCATAATCCAGAGTCTGGAAATTCCTATTAGCAAAACACTTAGAGGCATTAACAGAAAATGTGTTTTTCTTTAAGGATGACTGGCTGCAAAGCTGTTGTCTGTCAGTCAGGCTCTGGAAGCCTCCCTCTCTCTCTGTATGGATAACATGCTTGGCTCAGTACTTTTCTGGCATTTGAGTGGCACTCTCATATAGTATCAATTAGGATGAACAAACCGGACCGATGAAATACCTGTCCCAATTTGTTTTTTATAGCAAACCTTCAACAAGGTTTGAAAATGTTGAATTATGGTAAATGTGACTTACTAGGAATTAACAGCTCACAGATGCTTTCAAATGAAGAGGGTTAATGTCATCTGTAAAAAGGAAGGATTGGATTTGATGACCTCTAAGATGTCCCTGACCCCAGTTCTGCTGTGAGCCGACATTTGTCATTCTTAACCTTAGTTCTTAAGTATCCACGGCTTCTTGGCTAATCTCTGTAGTGCCAAACCACTAAGCAGAACTCATAGGCCTATATCCACCCCCTCTTCCCTTCATCTCTGCCATTCAATTATCTTTAAAATAGAAAAAGTGCAGAAAAAGTCCATTAACCCCTGGAAAAATATCTGAATAACTTCTAGAGAAGTCCAACCCTGCCAGTGTCTTCTGTAATAGATTAAGAATTCTTCAAGAAAAAAATAAAACTTTCATTCCCTGATTTGAATAGCAAGGGATCAACCCTTAATAAATATTACTTAAAGGGGTAGCTAGGAAAGGAAAGTTGTAGCTTTTTTTCTGAAATTCATATCTGGGAAACACATCTTTCATCATCTGCTCTTCAAAATCCTATGTTTTCCTCAAAACCAAGCTCAGGTAGACCCTCTCTTTCCCTCTGATTTCTCCTCACCCCCATTATTAATATTGTCTCTTTCTTGAAATTATTTTATAGGTACTTTGCACTTGTTTCCTTGTGCAGGAGAACACAAGCTCCTGGAGAGCAGGGGCATTTCATTTTTGTCTTGCTGTCCACAAGTCTAACATTTTCTTTGGTGTAATAGGTGTTCAGTGAATACTTGCTATTTAAATCAGCTCTGAGGTTCTAGGAGTATAGTAGATAACATACTACAAGTAATGCATGCCATCACAAAAACGTGCCAAAATAAGTGCACTGAACACCTATTACACCATATATTTATAAAATAAAAAAGAGTGTTTGTGGTCATTCACAGGCCTGAACAGAGTAGCAGACACCTCTCCTTCATTCATACTATCCTGGAAAAACTGGAAACTTACAGGTCCCTAGAAGTATCTATGAAAACAGCTGCACAAAGCTCCTGGAAGAAGAGCCCCATTTTAGCAAAGAATTAAAAGTCAAGAAATAGGTTGGGAAAATGAACAAACAAAGGAAAAAATTCTAACCATAGAAAGTTATTAAGATGACAAGGAAGATCAAAACACACACTCAGAAAATAAAGTCAAAGCTCCTACACATAAGGCCTCCAAAAAATATGAATTAGTCTCAGACCATGGAAGGATTCAAAAAGAATTTTGAAAATAAAGTAAGAGAAGTGAAAGAAAAATTGGGAAGAGAAATGAGAGTGATGCAAGAAAATTCATGGAAAATGAGTCAACAACTTAGTAAGGGAAACACACACACACACACACACACACACACACACACACACACACACGTTCTGAAAACTGAACAAGGACATAAATTTGGTCCTAGCAGGATGGGGGAAACTGGAAGCCAGAGTCAGGATGTTTGAATAAACAGAAGTAAAGATGTCAATGAAGTATCCTGGATAGTCTTATCTTTTGGAATATTTTAGAGGGACAGTGTCATAAATTCTTTGAGGGCAGAAGGAGCTAGGAGCCAGGAAGTCTGATCTCCCCTCATCTTGAGCCTCACATAATTTATCACCTTAGAGCAAATGGTCATCAGTCTTAATAAATCAGAGGGGGGTTTTACAACTAAGGGATTGAGGCAGAACAGTTAAGGAAACTGAGATAGAACAATTCAGGGAAACTCAGTCAGGACAATAAGGGGAACGGAGGCAGAATCAATTAGGGAAACTGAGTCAGAGCAATTAAAGAGAACTGTGGCACAACAGAAAGAGCGTAAAGAAGAAGAAGGAAGGAAGGAAGGAAGGAAGATACAAGATCAATCTTGTAATGCCTTAAAGGACACAATTATGATATTATACCTTAATTAGAGCCATCTGGGATTTAATTGCACACTCAGGTTATAAATGATGCTCATTGGATAGTCCCCCTACCAATCAATCTTTGATTGGCACAAATAAAATTACCGAATTTCTAGGCAGGAAGTCTTCTGTGATCCAACCCTCTGTTTTTACATAAGGGGGAACAGAAGCCCAAAGACATGACATGACTTGTTCAGGATTATATGGCTGTTAGGGACAGATTTCACATGAATTAATTAAGTTTCTTGTTAGAAAGACTTTCTAACCCCTGACAAAGTAAATCTGAGTTCAGGTAAATGAGAAAGCTTTTTTCTTATCTATCTTTCAGGAAGACAGAGAAGGAGAGTAGGGAAAGGCTACAACTTCTAAAAGGCCTCTGCCTCTAACTATAACCTTCTTGAGCTACTGCCAGGGCTCCGACTCTAGTGGAGATATATCATGTATATGCTCACCTGGGGTATTGGGATTCTATGACTGAATCAGCAATTCGTTTTACTTTTACTAAGCTAAAGACTATCCTAATTGAGCCTGACAATGAATGGAATGAATTTAATGATCTTCTGGTGGTTGCTGTTTTTCATATTAAATGTTTTAAACAGGCATTAATATCGTGGCTAGGTCATTATTAGAAAGTGGTGGAGTACAATGGAAATAATATAGAAGCCTGGAGACTGGGGATCTAGATTTGAATCTTAGCCCAGACACTTGCATGCTGTGTGATTGTAGCTAAATCATTTCCCTCTTTGGGTCGGTGCTCCCTAATCTGTAAAATGGGAATAATAATGCAAATATAATGGGGCTCACAGTGTTGTGGGACCTTGCAAAACAAATTTTACATTTACTTCTATTCTTAGAATTGTGTGTATGGTATGGATGAACAAATTCTGTTGAGATCTTAGGATACTACAAGTGTAGGACAGGGAGAGAAAGGCAAAGATGCTGCTGTCTTGATGGGAAGATTTCATACTTTTTTTTCCCTCTCTCAGCTGAAAAGGGGGAAAGTTGAATTGCTGTCCTGCAGGAGGTATCCAGGGTCAACAGGAAACCAGAAAATTGCTGGAATATGAGGCAAGGTGTGATAGATATAAAACTTATCTGAGTGCACTAAATAAGGAAAGAAATGTTAGAGCTGTTCGTTATGAGTTTCAGTTTAAGAGTAGTGAATAAAACTCATATACAACTCTGGAGCAACAAGGAGGAAAGGTTTAAGACAAGATTCTGTCTAATCTAGTTTATTTAAATCATCATAAGCAAAACTGAGTTTATCTCTAGGTCCTATATCCTTTGAAGGATTAATGTAGAAAGGGAACATTGGTTAAGTTAGTAGAATTTCTTTCTGCATGCTCTCTTTTCATACTACATTAATGTAAAGAAAGTTAAAACTTTTAAAATAGACACTATGCTTTTCAGTGCATGTACAGTACATCTCACGTTAAGAATGTTTAATGGAACAGATTTACAGAATGAATTGCTTAAGTAACCATGGCTAGAAACAAACAGGAAGCAGGACAAATTTACCAATCTGTCACTTGACACAGCTTCAGAACAACCCTTGACCATCTTTAATACTGCAATGGTTTTTACTTTCAGGTAAATGTACATGCACTCTACACATTCCTCTCAAAGTCTCACAGCTTTTAGAGAGATAGATTCTTGGGAGATTCTTGGGATCAGTTAATTAAGTTTGCATTCAAAGACAGTTATAAAATTCAAGGATAAAGGGTTTTTTAAAATAAAAATTTAGTTATTTCATTCATGTAAATACATGTAAAATTTCCCAAATATATATAAAAATTTTTTTAAAAAAATTTTAACTGGAGTTCCAAATTTTCTTCTTTCCTCCCATCAGTTCTTCCTTGAGAAGGCAAGCAATTTGATATAGATTATACATGTGAAGTTATGCAAAACATATTTCTGTATTCGCCATGCAAAAGAAAACACGGACAAAAAATCCAAGAAAAATAAAAATTTTAAAAGTATGATTTGATCTGCATTCAGGATTCATCAATTTTTTCTCTGGAGGTTGATAGCATTTTTAGCATGGGTCCTTTGGAATTTTCTTGGATCAGTGTCTTGATCAAAGTAGCTAAAATTTTTCATAGTTGACTATTCTTATAATATTGCTATTACTGTGTCTAATGTTCTCCTGGTTCTGTTCAGTTTACTTTGTAGCAGTTCATTTAAGCCTTTTCTGATTTTTCTGAAACCATCCTGCTCATCATTTCTTCTAACATAATAGTATTCTATCATACTTATATGTGTCATTGGTAGGCATCCCCTTCATTTCCAATTATTTGACACCAAAAAAGAGCTACTTATAATATTGTTTTACAAACAATTTTTCTTTGATTTCTTTAGAATATAGACCTAGCAGTCATATTGCTAGCTCAAAAGATATGAAGTTTTATAGACCTTTGGCATTGTTCCAAATTGTTCTCCAGAAAAGTTAGATTACTTCACAATTCCACAGTGCATCATTGTCCCATTTTTCCTACAACCCCTCCAGCATTTGTCATTTTCATTTTCTGTCACCTTAACTAATATGACAGGTATGAAATGCTTTCTCAGAGTTGTTTTAATTTGTAGTTCTCTAATTACTACTGAGTTAGAGCACTTTTCATATGACCATTGCTAGCTTTGTTTTCTGCTTCTGAAAATTGCCTGTTCATTGTCCTTTGACCATTTATCATTTGGGGGAATGGCATTATTTTTATAATCTTGGCTCATTTGAGAAATAAAACATCTTTCAGAGAAATTTGCTGTAATTTTTTTTGACATTTCCTCTTTTCTTCTAATTTTGGCTATATTAGTTTTGTTTGTGCAAAAGCTTTTTAAGTTTAAGTTAAGTAATTAAAATTATCTATTTCATTTTAATGGCACTTTTTATCTCATTTGATCATAAACTCTTTCCTTATCCATAGAGCTGACAAATAAATTCTTCCTTGATTCCCTTATTTACTTATGACATCAATCTTTATTTCTAAATCATTTATCCGTTTTGACTTGTCTTGATATACATGTAAAATACTGGTCTATGCCTAGTTTCTGGCAAATAGCTTTTCAGTTTTCCCAAATTTTTGTTAAATATTGAGTTCTTATTTCAAAACCTAAATCTTTGGGTTTATCAAATTTCAAATTACTGTGCAAATATGTATTAGGTATTTAATCTATTCCACTGATCTACCACTCAATTTCTTAGTCAATACTATGATATTTTAATGGCTTTTTGTTGTTTTTTTTTTTTTTTTTCATTTTGATTTGTGGTTGTTTGGTTGTTTGGTTTGGTTTGGTCTTTGTTTGAGGGGGGAGAATTGTTTTTGTTTTTGTTTTTGTTTTGTTTTTGCTGAATGCTTCAAATATTTTAATTTTGATCTGAGAGATCTGAAGTTTTGACTATATTGCTGGGAATTTTAACTTTGGGATCCTTTTAGGTGATAATCAGTAGATTCTTTCCATTTCTATTTTACTCTGATTCTAGGATATAAGGTCAATTTTCTTGATAATTTCTGGATAGATAAGCTTTTTCTTTGATTATCGCTTTCAAGCAGTCTAATAATTCTTAATCTCTCTTTTCAATCTATTTTCTAGATCAGCTGTTTTCCCAATAAGCTATTTCACATTTTCTTCTATTTTTTCAATTCTTTTGACTTTGATTTTTTGTTTCTTGATGTATTCTAAAATCATAAGCTCCCATTTGCCCAATTCTAATTTTTAATTTTAGTGGGTTTTTTTTTACTTCCTTTACCATTTGACCAATTTATTTTTTAAGTATTGTTTTCTTCAGTATTTTGTGTCTTTTTCTTGCCAAGATGTTAATTGTCTTTTCATAATTTTCTTCCTTTGCTTTCATTCCTTCATTTATTTTTTTCTCTACCACTCTTGTTTGAATTTGAAAATTATGTTTAACTCTCCCACGAATTTGTGTTGAGCTTATGTATAATTTACATTTTAATATAAGGCTTTGCTAATATCTGTTTTGACTTCTTTGTCTTCTTCTGAAGTTATGTCTTGATCTTCTTTGTCACCAGAGTAGATTTTTATGGCCAGTTTCTTTTTTTGTTTTTGTTTGCTCGTTCTCCCCCCCCCCATTTTTTGATTTTTGAACTCTGTGTTAATATAGGATACTGTGTCAAGCTTGAGGCTTTTTTGTACTTTTTTCAGAGCTAATTCTAGGGATTAGAAGTTTTATATGCTTTAAAGGTAGTGTGATATGGAAAAGGTATGGTCATTGCTCTCCTGGTCTATACTCTGCTCTTTGCTAGGCAGGACTTAGTATCTCTTGGGATTGAATTAATTTTGTTCTTCAGAGCTCCTGCTACTTTGGGACCAGAAACAATACTGTTGCTGAGGGTCCTGATTTCTTGGGACCAGGAGTTGCTAATTTAGGATCCACCCCGGTTGGTCTCTATAGGTGTATACTCTGAAAAAGAAAAAAAAAATGTTCTTAATCTTGGATAAAATAACAAAGAATTGGGGAAGGATCAGAGAGGAGAAAAAGGAGGGCAGAACAATGATGGTGGGAATCTCTTTTCCTCACAGGAAAAGCAAAACATGTTAAATTTTTGACAAAACAAATACATTTCAAAGCAAATGCTGATCTTTCAATGTTTTGAGTACTTCAGATGTCTACAGACCTGGTGCTGGGAGTAAGCAGGCGTTCTCAGCAGCTTAGTTCCAGTACTTGTTTCTCAACATGGGGCTGAATACCAGCACTTTGATTTACTTGGAAACAAAACATCTTTCACTCCCTTCATTGCTATCACTTCATACTTCTGCATTTTCCACTGCAGACCTTTGGTCTTTATTTCTTGCTTGAAAAAAGAAAAATTTTACCAAGCTACAGAAGTCATTTTTCTTTATGAATCCATTTCATGGGATAGACTTAAGTAATCAATTAACTAATATTTATTAAGTCCTTTCTATGGCCAAGGCACTGAGGATAAATTTATAATTATTAGTCAAGTCTCATGTCCTTAACAAAGAGATACAGAATCATAATTAGTGTTTTTACAATCTTGGGCAAATATAGTTGAGCAAGGAAGGGAGTTGGAAGAGGTGGAGAAAATGCAAATTTTGAAAACTATTGACTCTAGAGGGGGTAACAAGAGGGGGAACCTCAGTTCTCAGAGTGTAAGGCCTTGTGATAGAGTCCCTGGAAAACCACAAAATAGCGGAGAGCTGAGGGACTCAGGGATACCAACTCTTAGTGACACTTCCCTGCTTCCCCTATCCCCCACACCCCTGCCAAGCAGGGGAAGAAGCAGAATGGCAGAAGGCCTGACAAATGACTTTTGACAAATGAATAAAAGTAGCATCACTTGATAATTGCCTATTTTTATTAACTATTTTCTTAATTATATCAAAAGTTTAGCTGTTTCTTTGTTGTGCTAAAGGAGTACTAGTACTGTGAGTGTCCACTAAATTTGGTCACCAATAATAAAAAATATTAGTAGTCCCCAGAAGCATAGTTCTGGACTGCACAATTTGTGTTTTAACTAGTTTTTTTCAAGTATTCTCTGTCTTAGGGAAATAGTACAATTAGAAGAGAAGTTCTTATTGATAAGCTTTACTATCATGTGTTGGGCAATGAAATTGAAAGATATTATTTCAGTGCCCAAGGAGTTAAAGTGACAAAAAGACCACAATAAGTGTTATAGAATAAGGCAAGAATAAACTGAAAGAATAAAATGGAGAACATTCAAATTGGAGAAAAATAATAAATTGGAGAATATTTCAAATTTGAATGTCATAGAGTATTTCAGTGTTGAGAAAGAGTTAAGACCTTGGGATTTGGGCATAAGAATCATACACAGAAAAGATAAGCAAGATACACTAAATGTCTCTGGAGAGAAACTTCATCATATATATGAATTGTGTTCACCAGTTACCTGGGACTCCTGATAACTTAAAGAACTTGGACCATACAATTACAGTATAGAGGTTAGCTCTGGTTTGAATTTAACTGAGATAAGGACATGAGAAAAAGAGAATTGAAAAAAGCTTACCAAGTACAGCAAAGAGAACAAAAAAAGGTTTAGATGTTTCTTGCAAATGGTATTTACTTATACAAAGAACATGATACGTGTTAATAGCTAGTTAGACTTGATCATAAAAGGAAAATATATATATATATTTGATATTTATAAATAAATATATGTATATGATATGTATATATATATGTATATGTTTGTGTGTAAAACTTTACATGTAGATGCTATGTATGTGTTACTAAGAAGGCAAGAAAGAGATCATTTGCAACAGAAAGGATGGAGAAGTACCTCAAGTGTTTGGTGAGGGGTCAAATTGTATACTACATTTCCATCAAAAGAAATATTAGTAAAGTACTTAGGATAGTTCCTGGCACCTAGTGAAGCTTAATACATGATGGTTCTTAATGTTCATTCTTGGATCTTAAGTTCAGATTATTTAAATCTTAAACTTCCTAAGAGTGAATGAAGGAAAACTAGCATTAAGATTTTATGAATAAAACATTATAATTTTTGTAGAGAAGCCACTAGTATTAACACATATTCCAGGAAAACATAAAGAACAAAGAAGTGATTCAAATATCAAAGAAAGATCCTGCAGATTAATTTGGAAAAAAGCATAGGGTCAAGAGTTCCATGGTCAAACTGGATCTTCAGCATACCCGATTTGGAGTATTTATGGAACAACTTCCTCTGCATCTCTGATTTCTCCTTATAAACTCTCAGGGACTACAGTACTGAGAACAGGAGGCCTTTATTATGAAGAGCAAATCCTTTTCTAAGGTCTTTTACCATGAGCAAATTCCAATGGCAAATTTGTGGCTTTCTATAAAATCTTCTCCAAGAAATCTTTGGACAGAAAATAAAACTATAGTCATACTAAAACTTTGAGGACATGTTATCTTAAAATCATCCCAAATGACAGATGTAATAAATAGTAGAAAATACTGAAAACTGCAAATCCATCATCTCAGTAGCCACAATGTTCATTTTATACTCTTGGATGTGATGTTAAATCTAATTCAAGTCAACTAATTGGGTATCCTTGTATAGTGGTTTAAAAAAATCATCTTTGGTTTTCAGGGCATACATTTACCTACTTGGCTCTGGATTCACCCTGGTCAACACTTTTGCATGCTGACTTTTTCTGAAAACCTTCATTTTCCATATAAGAGACTTTGGGCGCTCAGTACTTTTGCCTACCATTCTCTAGTGCCTCCCTGTCTGTAGCATCGAAGATTGGAAAGTAATCAGAGATGCTTGAGTAAAAACCTGCCCCTTCCTTATTGGAAAACCCTAGGTGGCCTTAGTGAACCATCCTGTTGCTCAGGTGACAGAGCCCTAGTCACAACCACCTTTGACTTAGGAGTGCCATAAAGAACTGACAAAAGAAAATGTGCAGTCTGACAGTGGTGTCCCCCAAGGAATGGATGAATAAATTAATGACCAAATGAATGAATGAAGGGATTTAATTTTTTTTAACTTTTTTTTTTTCCTGAGGCAATTGGAGTTAAGTGACTTGCTCAGAGTCACATGGATTCAAATTTTTTAAAGTGAGATAGTCCTTGCTCTCAAGGAGCTTACATTCTATTGGGGAAGAAAACATATTTTAAAAATTGACCACAGGATGATCAGAAAGCCCCAGGAATCTTAAGATCATAGATATGCGTCAATGTTAGGCCCCAGAGGCTGAAATAGATTTATTGTTTTAGATATTAAATACAAAATTAAATATTACTTTAAATATTAAATAAATATTACAAAAGACCTTCCCAAATACCCAGAGCACAGAAAAATATTGGGCATTGAGACTCAGGAATGATATTTTAAAACTTCTTTGTTTTAGAAAGAGTATCACTGAATCCACCCTCCATCCCCAGGCCATCCCAGACTTTCCTTTCACCATGAGTACGACACAAGGCAATGGTGTAGGGCAGAGGTTAGAGTTGTTGGGCTTGGAGTATGAATACCTGAATCCAAATCAGACCTCAAATAATTACCAGATATGTGGCACTGGGCAAGACCTGTAACTAGCTTATCTCAGTTTCCTCATCTGTAAATGATAATAATTATAGTCCAATCTCTCAAGATTATTGTGAAATTAAAATAAGATATTTATAATGCACTTTGCAAATCTGAAAGTATAATGTAAATATTAGTATTATTATAAATGCCAAACACATGAAAATTCAGCAGTGTTTCAGGCTTCAGTTTCCTTATTGTGGCACAAAGTGGCATGTATCATGGGTTAGTTCATCATGATTCCTTTGAACAGGGTAGTTTTGACAAAGAGCCAGACTAGATGGAAACTTCCCCTCCTATAGGTGGAAAGTACAAAGGAAATATCATTAGGAATCAAAGAACTGAACTTGGATACTTACTCCTTGGGTGACCTTGAACCAATCCCTTAAACTGTCTCAGTTACTTTGTCTATGAAATGATGGTTTACATCCATGACCTCTGAGATGAATCCCAGCTCTAACCCAATGATTCTCTGAATATCATTCTGCCTTCTCTCTTAGTTTCAGACATAAGAGCAGCCCAATCTCACTGGATTCCCTACCTATGTCTAAGAAAAGCCCCAATAAGATTTCAAAGCAGACTCGGGGGAAACATTAGAAAAGTAGCAACGGGCCAGCGCCACTCTGGTAATCCCCAAATTTCTATTCTGACCTTGAATTCCAAGTTGAGCAAAGTAACTAGAGACAGAACACTGCTGAACAGGCTGTGAATTTTAATTTTCAGTAGGATGGAAAATGTTCACTCAGCCTGGTGAGCTTATGAGTCGGGTATGAGCCACCAAGGCAGAAGGTATTTTCATCAGGGAAGGTTATTTGTTTGCTGCTCTTTGCTGGTGGATGAAAGTTTGTTTTATGTGTGCAAGCTTGGTTCCAACCATTCCAACTTTCCTCGCAAGGTGCATTCACAGATTAATCTGCCATTAAGGAGGCATTGAGAATTCTGCCTCCTGAACTCAGGAGTTTCATCAGTGACAATTACTAAGAATTCCTGGGGATAAGATTGGGGGAAAGGAGTTAGTTAGCTACCAAATCCATGAAGAAGCTGCATGATGGGCTAGAAGTTATTCACTGACACTTTCTTATAAATGACTGTAACCAGAAAATGAGCATTATTACTGCTGCTGCTATTCTCTCTCTTCTCTCTGAGATTACCATTCATCTACCCTGTAGCTGTGTTGTATATTTTTAATTGTTTACATGCTGTGTCTGCATGATAGTTAAACTCCACCAGAATGTTGATCAGCCTTCAATGAACAGGTATAGTAAATGCTCACAATGTACCAGGACTGTGCTAAGTGCTGCAAATAAAAATACAAGTAGACTGAAAGACAGTTACTGCCTTTAAAGACTTTATATTCTAATGGGGCAGGACAATATATAAAAAAGGCTGAAAAGTTGAGGAGGAGAGACACAAAGGTGGAATGGTAGGAGAGTAGGTATCTTCCTGGAGAGGAATGAGACATAGATGAATTGGGGTCCTCTACAAATGGAGGTTCTGGGAAGAACATAAAATCAGAGAGTGAGACTTCTTAGGCAAAGAGTCCTTTCAATATGTGAGTGAGCTTTCAGGATAAAGAGCTGGGTCATGGTAGGGGAGATATAGAATGCACAACCTGTAAAGGAATGAGTAGAGATGAATGTGACTACCTTGAGGGCAGGAACCATCTTTGTATCCTAGCATTTAGCACAGTTCCTGAACACAGCAAGTACTTAGTAAATTCTTATTGATTACTGACTGATCAGGAGAACACTTGCAATATCCATTGATTGTCTTTTGTCCTTTCCATTCTACAAATTCACCTTCTTTTATTGATCACATATTTGTAAGTCCTTCTATAAAATCTTTGACCGCCATTGAGGAGAGGTAGGAGAAGTAAGGCGTTAGTTAATAAAGCCATTAGAAATTTTATTTTTTCCTATTTCAAGAGGAAGGATCAGAATTGGAGGAGGGAATCTTCTGCTAGAGTGGCAGATTTAAAATAGCTCTGACAGAATAAATCAAGAGGAGGGGGGTAGGTGGTATGGGGATGATCAGCCACACCCAGGTGAAACAACAGCCCAACAGCAACTGTTGAAGTGATATAAGTAAATCCCTTTTTCAAGCTACATTTCTGGGGAGATTGGAGGTGAAAACCATTGAGGAAGGCAACAAAGGATCAGTTTTTTTAAAATCTCATGTGCTTGCTCAGATGATTAGACTACTGAAGGAAAAAAAGAGATAATTTATATGGAATGTACAAGTGACCCTCATTTCTAGGTATGTCCTTTATTCTATTAGAGACCATCCCCAATCGATCTAATCTAATAATTCATAATCCCCTATGGCTTACTTTGTCCTTTGTATGTTGTTGTGTCCCTATCATTATGAGGCTATGGGATAAATCTGAGAGCCCCATGGGAGTGAGTAACCTTTCCTAGCACAGAGCCGGTTCCTCAATCCTCCCTCCCATCCCCAGTCCATTGTTATAAAGTTTTCTCTTTAAATGGATTATCAATTATAAACTGTTTATACATTTCATAAATGTAATAATAATCTCATCTCTCTTGCAATCTGTTGCAGTGTGACTCTTGCAGTTCTAGGGATGAGAGGGACAATCTCTGCATCAGTTCCATCTTGGCCCTCATGGCTGAGGTGGCTTCCAAGTGGATTCATTAATGTCATATGTGGTGACAGCAGTTTGATTCTAACAGAGAGCCCGTTCAAAATTGATTTGACTGCATGAAGCCAATTCCCTGACATTACTATTCAACTGGCATCAGACATGTTTGGGGGAAAAATTAAAATGAAGTAAAGTGCTTCACATCTTTTAAGAGCAGTAGGGATCGAGGGCATTCAAAAATGACAAGTATCTTCAAGTGCATTGGATTGTTTAGTCCAAAATAGTAGGGGAGGGAGAAAGCATATAAGGCACATCAAAATGGACTTAGAATGAAAAAAATGTCCTGCATGAATGTCCTTTCTTTATTATATAGTATTTGCTAATGAACCATTCAATGACAATACTAATGCATCCTCTGGGGAGAGTTATAGAATGTGGGCCTGTTTTTTTGTTTATTTTTAGAATCATGTAATTTTAAGAAAATGACTTATTGATCATTTAGATGAGCCTCCTTATTTTTCAACTAAGTATCCTGGGGCTGAGAGAGCTTAAGCAACCAAACCAAGAGTTAGAGACAGAGTCAGTCTCAGTATGCTGACCCCATCAAAAACAACTCTATTGTCTTGTTTATGTGTCTACTCCCTAGGCCTTGCACAATCATCACTGGTGATTCATTTATACAAAAGATTTTAAGTATATAATGTTTTTTAATATGCTTGCAAAATGTCTACCCTGCTGATAGACACTTTGGGGCACTCCAAAGAAATAGAAAATCATATTCTTTGACTTCAAGTCGTGAGTATTCTATAAAAAATTACAATTTTCTCTTCTTGCCTATGAAATACAATGTGGAAAAAAGCAGTGACTTTGGACATTTATGAGTTTATCAGTGAAAGAAGAACTCACACTGGTGACATTTTGGTGGTAGAATGATGCAACAAAATGCATGGGATGTATGATGAGGGAATATGCCATTTACTAGCCATGTATATAGCTTTGGACAAGTCACTTAACCACTCTGGGGCCCATTTTGGTCATGTATTAAAAAGAACATATTGAAATTGTAAGGTTCTTCACATTTTTAAATTTGTGATCCTATGACTCCAATGAGAGTTAATTAAAAATTGAATGAGAGGATTCTAGAAGACCAGTCCTTTTTATCTGGAAAGGAAAGAGATCAATGAATCTGCATCAAAGATAACTTAGAGAAATAGTCATAGTTTGTTTTTTTGGTCTGGGAGATGTTACTTTGGTAAGTATTCCATCAATATTCTAAACTCTGCAAATGGATGGAATGTTGGGGGTAGAATACAAGAAAAATAGAGTTCCAAAAGATAAAGAAAACATTTATTCTTGCCATGGAAGGAAAAGTTCCATTTGCAATCAAAGATACAAAAATTCCAGCATATTTATTTTAAGACAAATGATGAGCCTTTCTTGAAATAGTGAGACATCAGAGAACTAAAACAAGATCTCCAAAAGAGGATTGAAGAAGGGAACACATTATTTTGATTTCTCCAAAAGAAGGAAAATGAAGCCTGAAAACTAAAGGCTAATAAGCTTGACTTTATCTCCTGGCAAAATTTTGTGCTAATCAAAGGAATGACTAATGAATATTAATGAAAAGGGAAGTGATGAACATGGGAGCCAAAGTGATTTTATCATAAAGGCACATTATACTGACTTCATTTTCATTTTTTTCCTACAGGTTTTCTAGACTGAAAAATCAAGGGAATATTATAAAGTTCCCATTTTTGCAAAGAATATGACAAAGCAACCCATGTCATTCTTGTCCTCAAGATGATAAGGTGAAGGATAGATGACAGGACAGTTAAGTTGTTTCAACCTTGGGTGAACATACCTTCAAAGTAGTAATAAAATTACTAAAACTCAGAATTCAAGGAGATCTCAAAGTCTATTTGGTGAACTCATATTTAAACAAGAACCCCAAGTTTTCTTGAATGTCTCCAAAAAAGGGGTACCCATTTCCTTCTGAGAAAGTCCATTTCACTTCTGGATCACTCTAATTACTGGAGATTTTTTTTTCTAATACCAAGTCTAAATGAACCTCTTTGCAACTTCTCTCTATTGCTCTTTTTCTCTGTGGCAAAAATAAGCAAGTCTAATCCATTTTTCCCAATAAGGCAATCCTTTGAATAATTGGAAACAGGTATGTTTTCCCTATCTTAGTCTCTTCTTCAAGCTAAGCATCCTCACTGCATTTTACTTATGATATGCTATAAACTTGAGGTCCTTCACCATTCTAATTATCTCTAGTTCTTACTAAAATTAGGAACATTGAGCTAAATACAACATTCACAGATATTTACACTAAGTTAAATTGATATGCCTTTAGGTTCTAAAAATGTAGTAAATCTGATCTCCAATAATTACATTTAAGTTTTCATAATATAAAAAGCAATATGACATAGTGACTAAAAAGTCAGTCCCTTAGCCAAGAAGATATAGTTACAAGTCTTATTTCTTGCACATATTGAATATGTGACTGTGGGAAGGTCACCTAACTTCTCAGAGCTTTAGAAAACTTTCTAAGATTATAATTCCCAGAGAAATTATAGACCTTCACAAGTAGATGGAGTTTTTTTTCTTTAGGGTTTTCTTTCCTATGTTGATTAAATGACTACTTCTTTTCCTAAGCTAACACAGTTTATTAAACTTAATCCAAGGTTTTAGTCTCTCTTTGACTCCTGATTCTGTTGTCCAGTGTTTTAATTCAGCCTGCTACCTTTGTGTCATCTGCAAATTGAATAAGTATGGCATTTATTATTTTATCCAATACATCAATAAACATGTTGACATAGACTGAGAATATATCCCTGGAGTACTCCATTCTAGAAAAACTTCCAAGCTGTTATCAGTTTATTAATGATTCTTCTTTGGATCCAGCTATTCAAATAATTTAATGTCATTATAATATTTATGGTTATGTACTAGCAAACTTTTGGTGGCAGAATGGCACAGGACCTAGATTCAAGGACCTAGATTCAAGTCCAGAATCAGCTATTTAATCTGTGTGACCCAGAGCAAGTTTCTTTTCTGACTCAGTTTCCTTTTCTAACAAAGTAGAGAATTGGATAGATAATTCTTAATTTCTCTTCTAGTCAAATTTTAAATACTTTCAAAACAAGTTAACTACTCTTTTTTGTTTTCATTGGAGTTTTTTATGGAGTTTATAGGGAAATACATGCATACATATGTACACACTTATGTATATGTATGTGTATGTGAATTTAAACTTATTTGAGTTTCTTTTCTTTCTTGAGAGCTTATTACTAAGGGGCAAAATGCTTTTAAATAAAGGAAAGAAAAGAAAATCTTGAAACCTGTCAAAATTCATGAGCAGAATATAGAATATTATTACACTGTGCTATATAAAACAAATGATAGTCCAATTTTCCAGCAGTTTGTGATTTTCTACTTGCATCCATATAGTGAGTCTGGTGGGCAACATGTATATTTTTAAAAAGTTGTTATTGCTGTCTGATGTTTTTTTTAAACAATCCATCTGTTACTAAACCTTAAGGTGAATTCATAAAAAAATCCATTTAAGCATCTATTATGTCTAATGGGACATTGCATTTGTTGAATCCCACACAAAACTAGCAAATGCCTGACAACGCAAATGACTTTTGTACTGGCATTATGCCTTAGAAAATAAATTTTTATTATTTATGAGCATAATAATGTGCATTTACATAATACTTTTCTCCAAGGATTTTGAAGCATTTTCCATTTATTTTCACACCTATTCTCATTTATGTACGTCAGAAAACTGCAGCTCTCTTATACCCACTGAGAGAGTAGGTTATAAAGGCACTGACCCATCAAAGGAAAAATGAGTCTTCGTTCTGTAGCCCATAAGTCAGTGAAAACTGACAAATTACAAATCACACAAGGTTCAACCTGTTCCTTTACTGTTTTGGCTATTTTTTTATAGTAAAAAGACCAAATGTTTTAGAGATTTTAAAAAAGCTTTCCTTTTAACATATATAACAGGTGATGATAGGGTTATGAGTTTAATCTCTCCAATAGTCTTCTTGTTACTCCCTGAAAATTTACTCACAATTGAGGTTCAATCTATTAAAGACTCATTGCCATCCACTAGAATAAAGATTTTTAATCTTTGTTGTGTAAGATCTTTAGCAATCTGGTGTAACTTATGGAACCTTTTGAGAATAATATTTTAATTCATAAAATAAAATACATAGTTTAACAAGTAAATAAATTATTTTGAAATAATTATCAAATCATCTTTAGAAGTTTATTGAAGAGAAGGATAAGATGGCAAATACAAAGATTCACCTGAACTCTCACAAATGTCAAACATCTTAAAATAAAATCACAAATCATAATCTGGGGTGGCAGAACTAACAAATAATCAGGCAAAAATTTTTTTTCATTCCAAATCAACTTAGAAGGTCTGCAGGAAAGATCTAGATCTCTAATTAGGATGATATTCTGGTCTGGGCTGCAGGCTACATCTCAGCAAGCCAGCCTTGGAGGCAGTTGCAGCAACAACAGCAACTTCAGGAGCTCTCAGTCTACAAAGGACAGAAGGATCAGACAACTGATCAAAAGGAGATGACAGAAACCCTTTCCTTGCCTTGTGAAGAGGATTCCCTTGCATTGCCTGTATGCGGTTCTGAAATAATTATCTCTAATGAGAATAAACTAGAACCTTTACAAAAAAACCAGGGGCAAATCAAAGATGTCCATTGTCTCCATAATTATCCAGGAGAATACTGAAAATACTGGCCATAGTAATAAGAGAAGAAAAAAGAAATAAAATCAATAAAAGCAGACAAAGAAGAAATAAACTATCACTCTTTGTAAATGATATGATGGTATACTTAGACAATCCCAGAGAATCAATTAAAAAAACTAGTTGAAACAATTAACCACACTAATAAAGTTTCAATTTATAAAATAAAATAAAATATAAAATACAAATAAAATTTAAAAATCAATCTCATTGTTGTATATTACCAACAAAATCCATCAGGAAGAGCTAAAAAAGAAACTTAATTTTAAATAACTGAAGATAATATAAAATACTTGGGAATCTACCTGCCAAGACAAAGTTAGGAAGTGTATGAACAAAATTATAAAACATTTTAACACAAATAAAGTTGTCTAACTACTGAAAATAATCTTAATCGTTCATAGGTAAGATGAGCCATATAATAAAAAATGATAATCCTACCTAAATTTATTTGCTCATTCAGTATTATATCAATCAAACTACCAAATTATTATTTTGTAGAACTAGAAAAAAATCATAGCAAAATATATATAGAAGAACAAAAGGTCAAGAGATCAAGAGTATCAAGGGAATCAATGAAAAAATGCAAAGGAGAGTGGCCCAGAAGTACCATATCTCAAAAAGGTTACAAAGCAGAAACCATCAAAATATTCTAGTGCTGGCTAAGGAAGAGAATGGTGGAGCAGTGGAATAGATTATATACACAGTATACAATAGTAAATGGCCATAGTAATAAGTATTTTTTATATTATTAAAGCATTTTATTTATAAAATATATGCATGGTTAATTTTTACAACACTGACCCTTGCATAACGTTTTGCTCTAAATTTCCCCCTCTTTTCCCTCTCCACTAGCTAGCAGGTAGCCCATTACATGTTAAATATGTTGAAATACATGCTAGATCCCATATATATGTATACCTATTTATACAGTTATCTTGTTGCACAAGAAAAATCAGATCAAGAAGGAAGAAAAACTGAGAGAGAAAACAAAGAGCAAGCAAATAACAACAGAGAGAGTGCGAATGCTCTGTTCTGTTCCACACTCTGTTCCCATGATTCTTTCTTGGGGTGTAGATGGCTCTCTTCTTCACTGCACAAGTGGAACTGGTTTGAATCATCTCATTGTTGAAGAGAGCCGCATCCATCAGAATTGATCATCATATAATCTTGTTGCTGTGTATAATGATCTCCTAGTTCTACTCATTTCATCAGCTCATGTAAATCTCTCCAGGCCTCTGAAATCATCCTGCAGATTGTTTTTTACAGAACAATAATATTCCATAATATTCATATACCACAATTTATTCAGCCATTCTCCAATTGATGGATATCCACTCAGTTTTCAGTTTTTAGCCACTACAAAAAGGGCTGCCACAAACATTTTGGCACATACATTTTTTTAAGCTTTTTTAATATTTTTTATTATAGCTTTTTATTTACAAAATATATGTATAGGTAATTTTTCAGCATTGACAACTGCAAAACCTTTTGTTCCAACTTTTCCCCTTCTTCCCCCCACCCCTTCCCCCAGATGGCAGGTTGACCAATACATGTTAAATATGTTTAAGTATAACTTCTCTATTTCTTAACCAGAACCAAATGGTTTTGATGATGGCAACTTTATAATATAGTTTTAATCTGGTATAACTAGGCTATCTTCTTTTGCTTTTCTCTTCATTAACTCCTTTGAAATTCTTGATCTTTTGTTCTTCCAAGTGAATTTTGTTATTTTTTTCTAGGTCAGTAAAATAGTTTCTTGGGAGTTTGATTGTCATAGCACTAAATAAATAGATTAGTTTAAGGAGTATTGTCATCTTTATTATGTTTGCTTAACCTATCCACAAGCACTTGATATTTTTCCAGTTGCTTAGATCTGACTTTATTTGTATGGAAAGTGTTTTGTAGTGTTGCTCATATAATTCTTGACTTTCCTTTGGCAGATAGATTCCCAAATATTTTATATTATCAACAGTTATTTTAAATGGAATTTCTCTTTGTATCTCTTGCTGTTGGATTTTGTTGGTGATGTATAAAAATGTTGAGGATTTATGTGGATTTATTTTGTATCCTGCAATTTTGCTAAAGTAGTGGATTATTTCTAATAGCTTTTTAGTTAATTCTCTGGAGTTCTCTAAGTATACCATCATATCATCAGCAAAGAGTGATAATTTGGTTTTCTCATTACCTACTCTAATTTCTTTAATCTCTTTTTTCTTCTTTTATCACCAAAGCTAGCATTTTAATACAATATTGAATAGCAATGGTGATAGTGATCAACCTTTGGTTCACCCCTGATCTTATTGGGAATAGTTCTAGCTTATCTCCATTACATATGATGCTTGCTGATGGTTTTAAATAGACACTACTATCTATTTTCTTTTTATTGAAAACAAAGTCACTTTATTATAAAATTTTTTGACAGTATATATGCATGAGTAATTTTTTATAACATTATCCCTTGTAATCATTTTTCCAAATTATCCCCTCCCTCCCTCTACTCCTTCCCCTAGATGACAGGCAATCCCATACATTTTACATGTGTTACAGTATAACCTAGATGCAATATATGTGAGTAAATACCATTTTCTTGTTGCACGTTAAGTATTAGATTCCGAAGATATAAGTAACCTGGGTAGATAGACAGTAATGCTAACAATTTACATTCACTTCCCAGGGTTCCTTCTCTGGGTGTAGTTGTTTCTGTCTATCATTGATCAACTGAAAGTGAGTTGGATCTTCTTTATGTTGAAGATATCCACTTCCATCAGAATGCCTCTTCATACAGCATTGAAGTATACAGCGATCTTATGATTCTATTCATTTCACTTAGCATCAGTTGATGTAAGTCTCTCCAGGCCTCTCTGTATTCCTCCTGCTGGTCATTTCTTACAGGGCAATAATATTCCATAACCTTAATATACCACAATTTACCCAACCATTCTCCAATTGATGTACATCCATTCATCTTCCAGTTTCTGGTAATCCTTATTGTGGCTCCTCACTATTTGAATCATTTCTTTCTAGCTGTTTGTAATATTTTTCCCTTGGTCCTATAGTTCTCATATTTATTTATTTTTATTCTTATTTTTTATTTTTAGCAGTATTTTTTGTTGTTATTACAAAGAACTGAAAGCAAACTGGTTATCTATGACCTTGAGAATAGCTGTTTTTATTAATATATATTTTATTATAAATTATAATATATTTGTATAATAGAATATTATTTCATGAGAAAAATTATAAAGGATAATATCAAAGTAATCTAGGAATATTTTTATTAATGCCTACAGAGTGAAATGAGTAGATTCAGGGGAGTAATTTAAACCAACACTACTTTATTGTGAAGAAAAAAAAGCTGCAAAAAACTAAAATTATGATCAATGAAATACCTAATCAGTAATTCAATTGACTTATGCTGAATCATCTTTTCACTTTAATTGAAGACAAATTGACAGACACTTAATAGGTTAGATGTGCAAAATGAGAGCTACATTTTTAGGCTATGTCAATGTGTAACTTTGGTTTTCCTGGCTATACTTAACTGGGACATAAAAGGACTTCAGTGATTATTATTTTTTAATGAAAGTGTGAGGTAGGAATGACAAAGAAATTTGATGATGACAAATAAATTATTAAATAAGTAATGGAAGAGATCAGAAGGAAACTGAAAAAGAGATGAAGAAAAATAAGGTTCTCTTGTGTTAAATTCTCAGTATACAAGATGTGAAAGGTATATGTAGTATAGCTTTATAACTTCATATCCTCTTTCCCCCCTTGTTTCTAGTATGGGAAGGTATCTATATTTGTTCATGTCAAATTAAGAAAAAGAAAAAGAAATAATGACCTTAAAAGTAACTAACCTAAAGAACCATTTTTGGTTTCATTATGAATAAGTTATGCCAGATTGATTTAATTTTATTTAAAATATTTAACTAGTTCTCAAATTTAGCCACAATATTCCTTGGGGTTTTAATTTTGGGGTCTCTTTCAGGAGGCGTTTGGTGAATTTTTTCAATGGTCATTTTACTTTCTGATTCTATATCTGGGCAGTTCTCTTTGGTGATTTCCTGAAAGATAGTTCTTTTTTTTCATCATGTATTTCAGGGAGTCCAATAATCCTTAGATTGTTTCTCCTAGATCTATTTTCCTGGTTGGTTATTTTCCCAATTAGATATGTTACTTTTTTTTCTATTTTTTCTTTTTTTTTTTGGTTTTGCTTGATTAATTCTTGTTGTCTCATTGAGTCATTCATTTCCATTTGTTCAATTCTGAATTTTAGTGAATTATTTTCTTCATTTACTTTGTTTTACTTCTTTTTGTATTTGTCCAATTGAATTTTTAAATGAGTTGTTTTGTTCTATGGAATTTTTTTCCATTTCACAAATTCTATTTTTAATGAGTTATTTTCTTTTTCCATTTCACAAATTCTGTGTTTTCTGAGAGTTGCTTTTTTTCCCATTTTATCACATCATTTTTTAATGAGTTATATGCTTTTTCCATTTCACTAAGTCTATTTTGTAGTGAATTTTCTTTAGATAGTTTCTGTGTTGCCTTTTTCAAACTCCTCTTACATATTTTTCATTTCCTTTCCACATTTTTCTTCTAGCTCTCTTTTAAGATCCTTTTTAATTCCTTCTAGGAGAGCCTTGTGTGATGGGGATTAGGTTATATCACCTTTTGGGGCTTCATCTAGAGACAATCTGCCTTTCATCTCCTCAGAGTTTGAAATTTGTTCTTCTCTTTCATCATAGAAGCTGTCTATGTCAGAGTCCTCTCATTTTTTTAAAGTTAAGGTCTGCCTTTAGGGAGGGGGAGGTTTTCCAAGTTGCAGTGGCTACATTTGGTTAGTGCTGAGTCATTCCTGGTGTTGGGTGGGCATGGCCAGGTCCCATGAAATTTTGGTGGTTTCACTATTGACCTTTTGTGTTTGTATTGGATGTTTTATAACATCTCTGCTGATCTACTGATTTGCAACCAGGGCAAAGTGGCCAACACTGCTGCAAATTCCTGTGGATTCCTTCTCCCTCCACCATAGATTCTCTGCCCCACAGAGTCAGCAATGCCCCAGGACTTTGCTTTGTCTGCCTTAGCCTTTGTGGTCAGCTGTTTTTGTTAGGCTGCTTCCCTACCATTTCTGATTGAAACAGATCTTTTTTGGTGATCTTCGAAATTATCTTCTGCTGCTAATTTGTTGCACTCTCAGTATTTGTGGGTTCTGCCAGTCCAGAGCTAATTCAGAGGCTGGATTTCATAATTAGTTTGAGGGTTGTAGAAAAGGGCAGAGAGAAACCTGTGTCATTGCCACCATTTTGGCTCTGCCACCAGAAGTCAGTAATAAGAATTTAATAAATGCAAAGATCCAAACTTTTGAGGCAAAAACTCAACATTTGACAAAAATTGATGGGATACGTAACGTGCTGTTGTCTCCAGAAGCTGCCGATCACTCTCTGGGAGGAGATCTGCTGGGTCAACTCAAATATCTTGGACAGATTCTTCTTCCTATAGAGAGCTGTTGTCTCCAGACAGTTGCCATCAACTCTGGTCCAGAGTAGTGACTTCCCTCTTTTATCTTCCCAGAGAATGGGCGTGGGATAATGCAAGGGCTTCTGGGAAAAATTACTTCAACCAATGAATTTGCTCCTCTTAAGCATGCAAGCTCTTCCCCAGAAATTCACAAGTAAAACTCCCAGTCATGGTCGGAACTAGAGAATTGTCAAGTACCGAGTTAGCACTTATTAAGAACCTAATATCTCATTATCTCATTAGCACTTAGTAAGAACCTAACATCTCCCCCTTTCTTTTGATTTAGAACATAGGGTGGTCATGACCTTGAAACACAAATCTATCAATATGGGAGACTACACATAATTACATAGATTATATAAACACATAGTAACATAGTAACATAACACATGCTAGAAGCATGTAACAAATAACATGATCAAATAATCATAAATTGAGAATTTATAAATGTCCATAAGTCCATTGTCCATTAGTCTCATCTTGTGTTAGGAAATCCAATGATTCCTGCTGGTTTTTAAAGTTAGAAATGGAAAGCAGTTTGACAGAAAGTATTTATAGGCCAATATCTCACAATGCATATCAAGATAAGATCAAAATAGGTACATGATTTAGACATAAAAATTAATACTATAAACAAATTAGGGAAAAACAGAATATTTTACCTGCCATAATCATAAGTAAGTGAAGAATTTATGGCTAAATAAAAGATAGAAAGCATTATGAAATGTAAAATGGATAATTTTGTTTACATTAAATTAACATAATTTTTGCACAAACAAAGCCAATACTGCCAAAATTAGCAGGAAAGCAGAAAATGGAGAGGGAGGAAGGATGTGTAATTGCCACAAGGCTTCATTTCTCAAATATGTATCCTTTGTTGGTTTCTTGATATAAATATCATGAAATAGAGTAAAGTCAATTATGGCACCAAAAGTATATCTTCCCAAATATACCTGACTTTCCTTTCACTAGTGTTGAGTGCTACTCATCCTTCTTTCTTGCTCCCTAGTATTCTTGGAAAATGTCTCTTTTTAAAATTTAAATAAGTTTAAGTCAACAAGCATTTTTCATTAATTGCTACATGCCCAGTACATTGCTATATTTTTTGAACAGTTGAAATTATTTTTATTTTTAATATTATTTTAAACTTAAATACAAAATAAGAAAGGGGGGGAAACATTGCCATGTATACAACAGAGCATAAGGAAGGATTTAAAATATAAAGAAATAAATTGCCATTTCAAGAAAGCCTATATAATAATACTGCACATTGTGTTCTATCCATATATTTTTTGCTTTCCTTTTAGATTTTCTTTTATTCCCTGCTGTGAAATTTTAACTTTATTTTCTCCCATCCCAAGAAGACTACAATTAAATATATATGTGTGTGTGTATATATATGTATATACATATAAATGTAGTGACACATGTGTACAAATATGTTTGCATATATACATATAAATAGGTATCTATAATCATACACATATAAACATACCTTCACATGCAAATTTTAAAATATTGTACTGTGCTTATTTTTCTTCTGTTTCTCTAATCGTGGATAACACCTTCCTTCATAATTCTAAGTCTTTCCATATTTTTCTTAATCCACCAACTCATCATCACCACAGAGATATCCCAACCATATCCTGTCTAATTATTTTAAATAGTCTATAACAATGTTGATTAATATGGCTGACATATGGTGTAATTTCCCTATTTTTTTCCTCTGAGTAAATCTATGTTAGCCTTAACTTTGTCTGAGATCATGATTACCACATCTGCTTTTTTACATAATATATTACAATATTCTTTAGAATTAAAAAAAGTCAAAAGCTATTTTTGCAAATTTTTAAGACACCTTAAAGTAGCAGGTGACTTGCAAAATAAGACTGGATTCCAACTCATTCAGAGTTTAATTGAGTTGTTTTGTTCTGGAGTGGGAATTGGAGGGTGCTGACCACATTTACATTACTCCTGCCGCAGAAACAAGAACAATTATTTACAATAGGGACCTACCACATGGCTCACAGCAACTTCACAGTGACCTGAGGTGGGGCCAGCATCCTGAAACTATCCCAATGCCCAAAAGCCAGCTATGTCTCAGAACCCAAGACAGAATAAAGACACAAAAAAGGCAAAAGACAACTCTTGATTATAATTTAATTTTGGAGTATAGTACTGTTAAACCATTGAAACCATTTCTTTAAGTTCTGCAGACAATCAGAAATAGTAAAAATAGTAATAGTTACCATTTATATAGTTCTTGCTATATACCTGATACAGGTCTAAATGTTTTGCAATCATTATCTTGTATGATCCTCGCAGTAACCCAGGGAGATAGTTGCTATTATTATTCTCATTTTACAGAGGAGGAAACTCAGGCAAACAGTGATTAAGTGACTTGACCAGAATTACACAACTAGTAAATGTCTGAGGCTAAATGTAAACTCCTGAGTCCTGATTACAAGTCCAGCTCTTAGCTACTCCAGTAAGTGAAATAAATTCTTTATCTTTACTGCAAAATGATTTTTTAAAAAGTTGGTTCTGCTTTTCCAAGGCCAAATTAATTTGTTGTATTCTATTCAATTACATTTATGCCAGGAGCTAGGATGAAGGGATAGTGGGGGAAGTGAAAGAAAATCTATTTTTAAGGAAGTCTTTAATTCTGAAGTCTTGAATTTCAAAAGTGTTTTTACTCTACACTTTACTTTACTTTTAACCTGTGTTCACTACTCAGAATATGCATGGCGAAGACAGTCAGTATCTGATGCTAGAGGTAAATAATGCATATTATATTCTATATCACAAATATACGATATTAAATATGTTTAATATATATAAAACACATCTATTTTAGATACTTTCATAAAGGAAGCTTCTTGTGTATTAAATATATTTTCTGTAGAGGATTTATAGACGTGCATTGAGTCCTTATGGAGAGAGTACTCACATTTAAATCCACACATGTACATGGGCTACACATATAGATCATGGATCTAGCTTGAGTTACTAGAAGGTAAGAATGCTACAAGACTATGACCTTATAAAATTGGCAAATAACTGTGAGTAGGAAATAATTCCTTAAATACAATAGATAATTTAAAAAATATGATTAAGAATAAAAATCTACATCTCACCTGAAGTGATCTAATGTCTATAAGCAATGCTTTGCACAAGTAGTCCTCAGTCAATGTGTGTTGTGTTTTGTCTAGCACAATACAATAAACAACCCAAATAGCTCATTCAGTGGTATATGGATCATAAACAGACATTACAAACAGACAATGAGCAAGTATTAGAATTAAGCAACAGGTGGATAATGAGATAGATTGCCTTTTGGTAACTACAGGAGTTTTTTTTTTTTAACAACTTTAAGCTTTCTGATGAAACAAAGCCCCATCTTTTTTAACATGAATACTTTTCTGGTGATGATATATGGATGCAAATCATGAAATGTAATAGTCTCCAAAGAAATGCAGCTAAACATCAAATAAAGGATAAGAAAGAGAATCCCCAAAGGCATGAATAGACCCTAACAAAACACAAATAAGGTATTATCTAAGAGAAGTGGTTTAAAGGGTATCATGTATAACTAGAAAAAAAGGTCACATCTTGAGGGCAAAGGATAACCAATGGACATAGCATTGATGGTGTGCCATTATCACTATGTCAGGAGAATGAGAGGAAAGACCTCAGCATAGTGAGTAGGCTCTTCTGGGTGCATTCATAGATTATAAGACATGGATGAGCTTCCAAGTCAAGGATACAAGACATTTAGCTTTGTATGAATTTCTATTTGAAGTATTTAAAATGTCCCTATTTTCGTGAGTCCATTGGAATTGTACTGTACCCATAAAATAATGTCCTCCTATTTTTGTTTTCTTCTTTCTTTTCTGTACACATACATTTTCCCATAAACAAATTGCCTAAGTGGAGTTATATAGAATTTTAATTGTCAGGAAGGGAATATTAACACTAATGAAGGTACTCAAATGAATAAGATTATCTATGAATTCCCTTTGCCTGACACTAGATGAGGCCATTGGGACCAGGAGCAAATTTCCTTTTAAGTACTTAATTATCATTGGAAATGGTGATTTCTTTTTGGAAGAGAATTTAATTTGATATGGAATTATCAATGAAGCTTTCTCACTTGCCTACTTTACTATCCTTGCTACTGTTATTAGATTATTCAATCAAACTCTAAATGAAAACAATCCTAAATTCCTAGAAAGGTTTGGTTTTTCCTTGGGAAACCTTACTATTCTGTATGTAGCAAGCTAGTTTTAAATTAATTTTTACACTTTCCATAAAGTTGCAAATTATCTTAACTTGGTCATTCTAATTTATGATTTAAAGTGTCCTGAGTCTTGATCCTTTCTAACATCCTAGTGTATTCCCTTTCTAGTTATTTATACTATAAAAATTATACCCATAAAATAATGTCCTTCTTTCTTTTCTATACACATACATGTACATGAAAATATTTCCTTATCTGTGAAATGGGGATAATAATGGCACCTAGTCCAGAGGTCTGTTATAAGGGTCAAATAGAATAATGAAACTATAGTGCTTTGCAAACCTCAATGTTTGTATAAGTGATCATTATTATTAGCCTTTCTGTAAGACAGTCTTGGCTAAAACTTTGAAAAGAATATGATATTTGGGGCGGAAGATTCTGATCCTGGCTTCCTTCATTAATTGACTTTTTGACCTCAGTAAGTCACTTTATCTTTCTGAGTTTATGTCATTCCTTTAAAGTTCCTTCCAGGTGTGGGCTTCTGTGATGGGAACTAGCACATCATTTTTGCTGCTGTTATACATCTCAATCAGCTAAGTACATGCTAAATTTGTTTCAAAAACTGACAAAGTAGATCTCCATATAAGACCAACATCCAGGCGTTGCAAATCAATTATGACTAAAATTCAGCAGCTCAAGTTTGAAGAGCATCCTAGAGAGATATGAAATGAAATGTCATTGTAACTGCAATTGAGATCCATAGATCATTAGTATTTTATTTTTAGTTCAATGCTTTAATATTCCCAAGTTTGCCTGGAGACTGGAAAAAAAGAAAAGAAAAGAAAAAAGCTCATGAGCCAGAATATATATTCCAGTGACATTGTTCTGAAGGACATGTTCCACCTCTCATGAGACTGCAGTAGATTTAATTTTTACCAACAAGCCTTTGGGGATCTATTATATCTAAAATAGCTGTAGAAATGGCTAAGGAGAAGGTCACAATTGGGCTAAAAGGTTAAGAAAAGTCTATGTGATGTTCAGTTTTGGCTATATTTAAGTCCATTATTTAATCAAGTATTTGAGTGTGGTGTCAACTTAAATCAGAACTGAGAAAAATCCGCTGATTATTTGAGTGAGAAAATGTCACAGAAATTGTGAAAGAATGGCTATTGTCTGAGATTTTTCTTTCCATTTGAAGGAAAACAAATATTCCTCCATTCTACTATGTCCAAAGTCCTTTGCTAGAGTCACAGGATAAAAGATTTGGAACTCAAAAGGACTTTTAGAGGTCTAGCCTCTTCATTTTACAAATGAGGAACCTGAGGGTCAGGTAGGATAAGTGTCTTACAGCACAGACAATAAGTAGTAGATCTGAGATTTGAACTCAAATCTTCTGATTTCAAATCCAGGGAAAAGAGAAATACAAAGAAAATTTAGCTTCTGTTGTCTAGGAGACTACAGAGAGGAGGCAGATATCCCCCAAATTGAATAACAATCAATACAATGATCAAATAATTATTCGTGCAAACCTCCATGAACACTTTCTGATTAGAAAGAACATTCAAGGAATAAGAATAATAATAGTTCAGAAAAGATAAAACCAAAATGTCAGCTTACAGTGCTCAGGATGAGACTCTAATGGAGAAAATAAGGTTCGATTTGTTTTTAAGTTTTATTGGTGTGCCTTATTTTTACATTACAAATATTTACAGATTACTCTCTCTTTATAAGAGGGCTTATAAAGCAATTAAGATAAACTAATAATACAGTGACTTTATCTCAAAGTGCATCCAATGTTCTATAGATATGGCATCCATTTACTTCTCTTTTTTTCTTTTTTGAATTAACAGAAATCTATTTTCTGTCCCTTTGAATCCTCACTATATTAGGAAAAAAAGAAAAACAAATGTTTTTGTAACAAATAATCATAGTCAAGTAAAACAAATTCCATCAAAGACTATATATAAAAATATCTATGTCTCATTCTGCACTCTAAATCTATCACTTTTCTGTAATGGATAGTAAGTTTCATCACTTATTTCCTGAAAATATGGATTGTCGTATTTATCATAGTTCTTAAAGCTTTCAAAGTGGTTTATTTTTAAACTATTATTGTTGCATAAATTGTTCTGGTTCTGCTCATGTCATTCTCATGTCAGTTTATAAAATTCCCTGAAAATTATTCATTTTTATAATATTGGTATTAAATATAAATTATTCTTCTGGGTCTGCTTACTGTCATCTACATAAGTTCACTTAAATCTTTGTCTTTTTGAAATTTCTATTTTCTGATTTCTTACAGCACAATAGAACTCTATGACATTGAATACTACAATTTATCCATCCATTCCTCGATTGATGATCATTCCATTTCTTTGTTATCATAAAAAAGAACTGCTATAGATATTTTTTAATACATAAAGGATCTTTTTCTTTTTTAATCACTATTGTATATAGACTTATTTACCAATGGTATTATTGGGTTTTGAGATATGAATGAGATTTGGATTGGTGGAGATGAGAGCATTATAAGGTTAGGAAAGCATGAGAAAAAAAGAAAGACATAGAGAGTGGAAAACATAAGGTTTGACCAGAGAAAAGAAGCAATCCTTTGGTGACAAATTGCAAAGGACCATGGATTCTAATTCCTACATGGAACAGTGATTTTTAAAAGGATATAATAGTTAGAAATTGAACACATGAGAAATCCTGAAAGCTGATGTGTAAGGTTTTAGGAAATGATAACAATGGCTATTCTTCTCTGTGAATACTGCAAACATAACAATGACTAAAGTGAGGGACCTTGCAAAACTAACACATAAATATAGGTATGTGTGTGTTCACATGCACAAACCACTTGTAAACAAAATAGATTGGTTTACTTTTTCCTGAAATGAGTTTTATTTTTCAAGGAAGGATTGCGGTTATTGTTGTTTTTAAACTGTTAAAGTCTTTAGGAATGACATATGGGTAAATAAATATTGACATAAACACATGAATGGTTGAGAATAAATAAAATAAAATACATTAAACACTTACTCTGTACCAAGCACTGTGAAAATATAACAGAAACATATTGAACCCAGGAGTCAGAAGATGTGAGACACAGTCCTATCTCTGCTATGAACCTCCTCACTCTATAAAAATGAATCACTCATCTAGACCTCCTGGGCTTCAGTTTCCTCAGCCGTAAAATTAAGTGATTAGATTAAGTTATGTCCCAAGTTTCTTATAGTTCAAAAATTATGATTCTGATAGTGTCTCAATTATTTTCTTTGTCTATTGAGGAGAAGAGAAACAACAAAAGTACATTTGTTATATTTAATATACATGTGCATTTGATAATATTCAGTTACATATAAGTAAGAAGTTTCTAAATAATATCAACCAATGGATCAAGTTAAGAAGGTCAGAAAGGTGGAAGATGGTACAGAGTCACAGATAGGAAATGATGAGAGACTGTCAGGAAGGACGGCATGATCAATTTAAAGTCAAACATAGCAAAGAGGGCACAATAGGAAGAATGTCGTTAATTTGCAATAAAGGTGATCAGTGACCATTTAGAAAGATTTCAGTGTAATAATAAGGTAATCTTGTAGAATGTTATATAATTCCATCTAGGAATGCACTCAAGTCAGCCCCATTGGCTCTTAAAAATCACTTGTTTAGTGAAAGCATTTATACCTTGGAAATCAGCAAATGGCACAAAATGGTCTTTCTTTATCA
The DNA here is from genome assembly GCF_048593235.1 of Sminthopsis crassicaudata. Taxonomy (NCBI): domain Eukaryota; kingdom Metazoa; phylum Chordata; class Mammalia; order Dasyuromorphia; family Dasyuridae; genus Sminthopsis; species Sminthopsis crassicaudata. The sequence goes on from NC_133622.1 coordinate 66,294,078, forward strand.
TTTTGTTGATTGTCTATACTCAAGAAAAGAATAGAAAAAAAGTTAATAATACAGAACTCAACAAAAAAGTATATCGTGCATACATTCTCTCTTTCTTTGTTGTTCCCAAAAGCAGGTGGTTAAATATTTATCATCACACCTTTGGTTATCTCTGTCTTCTGTCTTTTACCTTCTGAAACATCTAGGTCAGTGGTACCAAATTCAAATAGAAACAGGACCATTAAAGCCATGTGCTCTCCATAGTTTGGGTGAAAATAAATAATTTCATGGAAAGGATTAATTTCCAAACAATATTGTAAATAATATTGTCACTTAAGAAAAGAATACATGATTTCCTATGGACTGTATGTACATCGACTTAGAAAAAACATTAAAATTATTTATGTTCTTTTACATTTCTATTTATTTTGTTAAATATTTTCTAATTACATTTTTATCTGCTTTAGGCAGTACTCAGGAATATTGTAGGCCTCTATGCAGCCTGTGGGCAAAGTATTTGACACTGTTATCTAGGCAATTTATGTATTGGTACTAAAATATGTGTTGATTGTATTGGATTGATATATTGATGCTAAAATAATGGTATTTGACCATGGAAGAGGCAAAAACTGTTTAAACTGTGAGTTCAGAGGGCTGACCTCTTAACTCATAATCTAGACCTTAAAAGTGATAACAGAAACCCATGTAACTCCTTGGGATGGAAGTTGGTCAGGAAACCCAAAGGGAATCTCTTTGTACTCTGGACCAGTCCCAGAAATCTAAGAGGCTTTGATGAGTTGAGTAGTTTTATGTCATAGTCAGGAAGCTTAAGTCACAGACTCCTGGAGCAAAGAAATACTTAAGTATTAGCACTCTTCTTATGGGCACCCAAAGTCACTCCAGCTACTTAATTGTACATATATTTGACAAATGATTATATATTCTAAAATTATGTCGATAGTGAGAAAGAAAGTTGGTATTTGGACACAGCAATTCTGACCCTAAAAATTCAGTACTCTTTCTAATGAACTATGTTGTCTTAAAATATTTACATATGTAAATATATTATTGGACTATATATATATATATATATATATGGAATATTTTAATAGTGGGTATTGTCATTTCCTAATTGACTAGAGAGGAAGATAACAAATATTTCAGAGCCACATTTTGAGTGTTCAAAAGAATGCTAAATGCCAGTCAATAAAGCCCTTTCCCGCTGACATTTTTGTCAACACAGGGTGCTAATTAGTCAGGCTAACATTTTTCATAATTGCTAACCCATGCCCCCTACATGGACACTCTAAGTAAATGTTCAGAGCAGCTAAATACAATTTATGTAATTTATTTTCTCAATGACCTTATTAGTGCTTCTGCTAGTAAATTTATGTGCAGAGGTAGATGTATATCCAGAAACGTAGCCTTGGGTTTTGAAAAAAAAAGTTATATAACTTTACACTTCATAAATTTAATAACCAAAATGTTATCTGTAATAAGTGTTTGGGGAAAACACTATTTTACCACTGACTGGTTTGATGTGATTTGATTAAAGCATGGTATTTAATCTCTGTGTTGTTCTTGATACTGGGTTCTGTCCAATGGACCACAATGGTGTCTAAATGCTTGCAAACAAAAGTTAACCTTGATGGGTATGACCGAACTCTGAGGGTTCATGGATACAGATCATGAAACATCTTATTGAGATGTATCCATGTAATTCATGATGTCACACCTTTTGTAGATCTGCTATACTGCTTCTTAAAGGACAGGGTTTGATGCTGAAACACTGCTTTTTCCTGCAGTTCACAAGTCATACATCAGTTTCTAGGGCACTGAAACTGGAGTTTTCATCTTAAGAGTTTCAATTCCAAGGCTTCTACTCTTTGACATGAGATCTACCCCTGCGATCTTCAAGAAGTTTATTCCCCTCTCTGAGCATCAATTAGCTCAACTGCAAACTGAAGGATGTGCGTGAGATTATTTCTAAGCTGTGATTACAACAATAATATCAGATGAGGTAAAAGCCATAGTTGTGACCCTTCTACTATATGAAAGATGTCTTAGAGAGATCTTGAGACTCAGAGAGAGAGCCTGAGGCTTACTAGTTATACAAATAGTAAGGATCAGAGGAAGATTTTTTCCTGAGTCCAATTACAATATGCTATCTATTATGTCATTCTTTCTTTCTCAATATAGTGTAATATAATAAAGAACTTAAGCCAGAAGACAACAGAATATTTGGAAGACAGCATTCAAGTTGAACAAATAACCTATACAAGAATGACGATAATTTACATATAGAGAATCTTCCAAATCTGAAAAGTACTTTTAAGTACAGCCTCACAACAATCCCTTAAAATAGATACAATAGGTACTTTTGTCCCCATTTTACAGATGAACAACCTGAGACTCTGAGTAGTTAATGATTTGCCTATTCAGCTAGATCTTAATTAGTGCAAATAATGAATCCCTTGAAGTAATCACATGCATTCAAATCATATTATTTTTGATATAATTATGCAAAATATGTTCATTGGTTCCAACTCAATGGAAATACTCAGTGTGAATTCAAATAATGCAATCATTTAAGGGGATTAATTGTTCACAGTAATTGGGACCTAGCAGTAAAGCTAGACAAGTATCTGGGATTTGAAGTGTTCAGATTTTAGCATTCTGACCTCTATGCCATGCTTTTTTCAATATATTCTACATTAATGAATGATAGGCAAGAAAATAATAGTGTACTTGGAAGACAAGTTTCAAAGTTGTACCACTCCATTCAACATAACATTTGGTTCAAAGATATCTTATTGAGTTTATCTAATATCCATCCCCCCCCTTTTCCTTCATTTAGACTTTCCTGCAGTTGCAGCATTTCTATAAAGACTTCTACTGGGCACAGAAAAAGAAGAAGGAGAGAGACCAATAGAGCACAAAAAGAGGGCCAGAAAAGGAAATTTAAGCTCAATTGATAACAACAACTGGTATTCATTATATTAAAATTATGTTTTATTCATGTTAGAAAATTATTGTTAGAAATTGTCAAATTCATTTCCTCATTCAATCCTCATGAAAGCCGTCCAGGGATTTTTAGTTCAACTTTACAAATAAGGAAACTGAGTCTTCTGAGTCTTGTTTCAATGATTGGTCAAAGCTTACATAGGTAGCAAATGTCAGAAGTCAGATTTGGAACTCAGGTCTTCATGATACTTGGTTTAGCATTCTATCCACTCTATAGCCCAGTTCTCTTGATAAGTTCATGGATCCATAAGTCTAACGTGGTTGTATTAATGTGTGTATGTGTATGTAAACACATGTGCCTATATGAGATACACAGCTACATGTGTATAAACATGTGTGTATAAATATATATCTGTGTGTGTACCTTTAGTAATGAGGAACAACATTTCTCAAGCTGTGAATCACCGTCTTTCTGGGTAGGGCTAGAATTCTCAGTTCATTTCATCTCTCTAAAAGAGAGCTATTACCTCAAGTCACTGTGACAGGATGACCTAAAAGACCTATGGTTGATGGCATAGGGTGCAAGATTTGGAGCCAATAAGACTTGACTTCGAATTCCATCTTAGATACTCACAAGCTGGATATTTTTAAAAATTTCTTAGACTATAATTTCTTTATCCAGCAAATGAAGGTATTAATAAGATCTACTTCACAAGATTGCTGTAAAGATCAAATAGGATAATGAATGTAAATCACCTTGCAAACTTTAAAATGCTATATAAATGTTAGCTTTTATTAGCTCTCATTAGTATTATGTTATACTTTCTTGATAGGAAAAAGCAAATAAAAGGAACATTTAAATCCCCAGCACCTCTATGTACATATTGTTAATACAAGACGTTTGGCAGGCAAATAAATGCATACATACATACACAGAGGAGTAGGAGATGGAGAGTTTGGGTTGGTTGGGTGCTTAATTCAACTTAATTCAAGAAGCATTTATTAGGCACCTATTGTGTGCCAGGTACTATGTTGGTCACTGGGAATGCAAAGATAAAAATGAAACTTGCCAGTCCCTTAAGAAGCTTAATTCTACTAAAAGGAAAACATTTCCACAGATATTTAAAATAGATACAAAATAACCTAGCAGCAAGGAAATTCTAACAACTAGTAGATAAGTCTTCCCAAAGGTAATAAAACTTAGGGCTGAACCCCAAAGGGACCCAGAGATTGTAAAAAATTGAGGTAAAGGAGAATGTCATCCTTTGCTCGGGCTATTTCACTGCTACCTTGTTTAGTCATTTCAGTTGTGTATGACTCTTAGTGACCCCATTTGAGGTCTTCTTGGCAGAAATGCTGTAGTGATTTCTTTCTCCAGCTCATTTTACAGATGAAGAAACTGAGGCACACAGAGTTAAGTGACTTGCCCAGGATCATACAACTAGTAAAGTGAGGCTGGATTTGAACCCAGGAAAATGAGTCTTCCTGATTCCAGATCCTGTCCCCCCATTCCCACTGCTACCTATCTGCTTAAGTTCTTTTGGAAAACAAGACATTGTTTCCCTACTTATATTACAGGTCTCCTCTTGGTTTAAGGCACCAAGAAGTCACCATAGTGTAAGTAAACTTGACTGGGTTGCTGAATATATTATTGCTAGGCTTCCTTTGCAAATCTGTGTATATGACATTCCCCCCTTCCGAAGTAGAATTTGAGGGTAGGAACTATTTCATTTGAATCTTTGTTTCTAGTGTTCTAAGCACAGCACCTGATACTTGATGGACACTTAATAACAAAGTTCGGTGAGTTGATTTGAAGGCACAGAGAGGAATATCCATCTCTGCATTTCCAAAGAACCAAAATCAAAAGCATTCTCTTGGAAATGATTGAAAATGCTATAAATGGATACCTGTATTAATCATATTTTCATATTCTCTATTTTTTTGCTTTTTGAAGTTAATAGTATTTTTCCAATTACTTGTAAAAATAGTTTACAACATTCATTTTTATAAGATTTTGATTTCTAAATTTTTCTCTTTCCCTCCCTTTCTGTGTCATAGTGTTTTTATTCATTTGTTGGTTATTAATGCTAATACCTTCCCTGCAAATATCCTGCAACCTGTACTTCTTCTCCCCTTCTCAGTTGTTAGGACTTTCTCTATTCTCCTCAAATTTTATTATATATTCTTATTTGTTAACATGGGATATACACACACACATAAACTAATATACATACAATAACATAAGTTCCTAAAGGCAAAAGTCCATTTTCCATTATGTCTTTGTACCTATTGTACTTGTACATAACAGAAGATTATGAATTTTGCACTTAATTAAAAGGGCTCATTCTGACTACTGAAATGGATGTTTCCATTCTGTCTGACCTAGAACTGACCATATTCAGATTGATGATGAATATTCTAGAATTCTTTAACTTTGCTTTTTGTCTTTATAAAAGGAAAAAAGAATATATTCAGCTTTTTTTTTCAAACTCCCAAACTCTCATCTTAGAAGTCAACATAATCTACCATTGATAGCATGTGTTGGCTTGCCATTTTTCTTCTTCCATATGGTATAAAATTGAAAGACAACACAGGTTTAGAATGAAGAAAGCCTGGACTTTAATCCCGCCTTCAACCTATGTGACCAAAGGCAAGGTTTTTCACTTTTTAGTATCTCAGGGAAATTTTGAAAAAAGAACATTTCCTATTTTTTACCAGAAAAGGAAATTTCTATATCAAAGAATTCTCATACCCATGAAATTAAAGAGATGGGTCCAAAAAGGGGAGGGGGAAGGAACCATAATCATAAGGCTAAAGTACCTTGTCACAAGATTAATAAAAATGGATATGTCTACATATACATTACTGATGATAAATGAGGCGCTAGTTTGCATTGTCAGAAGGAGCATAGATGCAAGTTATTCACGTGAAAGAAATAATGTCAGAAACAAAAACAAACAGAAACTTAACCTAAAATAGATTTATCAAAGGTATAGTCTCTCAATATTCTATTTTTCCTAAAAATATAAGTATTATATTATATGACATTGCATTCAATTTCATTAATATTAATATTTATGGGAGAGGCTACGGAAGCTGGTCTTACACACAAAAGTTTATCAGACCAAGGCTCTCATTTTTCTTCTCTTCTCTCCAACTCTTTTCTTTTGTCCTACACCAAGACAACAAAACCTAGGGTGATTTTGTTTATGCACTGTTAGTTCATCTGGAAGAAAACCCATTCCCTTTTCTCCTCCTCATTTTGCTTGGGTAGCACAGTCCCTCACTTCCTGCTGTGGACCTTCCTGTTTGTTCTCAGGACTGTGGGAACACTCGGAGTGAACTGGAACAGAGAGCTGCTGTTGTCTTCTTGGCACTAGCCTCATGTCCCCCAGTAGGTGGTTTCTCACTCCCTTGGCTATTGCTTTAGGACAATATGTGACAAGATGTTAGTTCACCCAGAATGAATTATATAACCCAGGAAAGAGCCAAATTAGGTTGGAGGTCTACTCAGCAAATCAGAACACTTTCTTCAAACAATAACAACAACAACAAAAAATGCTTTTTCCTTAGATCCTAGTAGCAAAGATGGCCCTCATCAAATCAAGAAAAAAATGATAAAAAAGACAGGATCTTTTTCTTTTTGTTATGTGAATGGATGAATTAAAAGCCATTTGCTAAGTGCTAATTATGAGTCAAGCATTTGTGTAAAGGGGAGAAAATAGAAAAACTGGAGAAAATAGAAAAGCTAGATAATCCCAAATAGAAAAGCTAGATAACCCCTGTTCTCAAGAAATGAACAATCTAATTAAAGGAAACATCGTATATAGGATCGAGTGGGGTGACACAAAGACCCAATAGTCCTTAAAATGCAATGAAAACAGATGTTAGCACATCTTCTTTGCTGTCATTTCCCTTAATAAAATTGTATCTATTTCTAATGTGGAACCATCCAATATTGCCAAAGACTTTGGTGGAAAAAAAAGGTTTAGATCTTTAATAGCTAGCCCTGAAAGGAGACAAATGAGTTGTTTTGTTTTGTTTTGTTTTTCAGTGTCAAAGGAAGAATAGTAAATACTACTTGGCAAGGTACATACTTGCAAAGTAATTAGTTATTGTACCCATGCTAACACAAAGACAATGAAATCCTGCAAAATTCCTGGCAGGAGAGTTTCATGAAGCCAAAAGTTTTAAAGCTTTTTTTTTTTTCCATGACCCTGACTAAATCACCATGGGTCAGCTAGCTCCTTCTCACTAGTTCTAAATTACCATATTTAATCTTTAAGAGAAAGCATAGTATAATGGATACACAGATGGACTAGTTGCCTGGATGGTGCAGATTTGGATCGTGCCTTGGATGCTGCTTTCTAGTTTTGTGACACTGAACAAGCTACTTAGCCCTCTATAAACCCCAGATTTATCACACGCAAAATAGTTGATTATATCTTATCTAAAGTCTCCTTTTTTCTTGGTTACTTCTGGGCTTTCTAGAGACAGATGGAGGAGCAAGTATTTATTGAGTGTCTGCTATGTACCAGGCAGTGTACTAAGTGCTTTACAAATATTATCTCATTTGATCCACACCAACACCCTAGAATGTAGGTACTATTATAACTCCCAGCTGAAAGAACTGAAGCAGATAGAGGTAAACTGCTTGGCCCTGGATCCCACAGCTAGTAAATGTCTGAGTCTGGATTTGAACCCAGATTTTCCTGGGTCTATATCCAATTTTTAAAAAATTTTAATAATAGCTTTTTATTTTCAAAATACTTGTAAAGATAGTTTTCAACATTTACTCTTGCAAAACCCTGTGTTTTTTCCTTCCTTTCCCCCAGCCCCCTTCCCTAGTCAGCAAGTAATCCAATATATGTTAAACATTCAATGTAAACATACATATTTCCATATTTATAACATGCTGCACAAGAAAAATCACATCAAAAGGGGAAAAATGGGGAAAAACACAAGCAAACAATAACAAAAAGTGAAAGTACTGTATTGTGATCTACATTCAGTCCCCCTAGCCCTCTTTCTAGATGCAGATAGCTCTTTTCATCACAAGTCTATTGGAATTGGACTGAATCATCTTGTTGTTAAAAAGAGTCACGTGAATCAGAATTGATCATCACATAATCTTGTTGTTCCTGTACACAACGCTTTTCTGGTTCTACTCACTTCACTCAGCATCAGTTCATATAAGTCTCTCTAAGCTTTTTGAAATCATACTGCTGATGGTTTCTTATAAAACCATAATATTCCATAATGTTCATATACCATAACTTATTCAGCCATTCTCAAATTGAGGAGCATCCATTCCTTTTCCAGTTTCTTGCCACTACAAAGAGAGCTGCCACAAACATTCTTTTACATGTGGCTCTCTTTCCCTCCTTTAAGATCTCTTTGAGATTTAAGCCCAGAAGAAACACTGCTGGATGGTATGCACATTTTGATTCCTTTGAGCATAATTCCAAATTGTTATCCACAATGGTTGGATCATTTCACAACTCCACCAACGATGTATCAGTGTCCCAGTTTTCCCACATTCCCTCCAACATTTGTCATTATCTTTTCCAGTCATCTTAGACAATCTGACAGGTATATAGTGGTATCTCAGAGTTCTTAATTTGCATTTCTCTGATCAATACTGATTTAGAACATTTTTTTTCATATGGCTAGAAATTGCTTCAAGTTCTTGTCTGAAAATTGTCTGTTCATATTCTTTATTTAGGTCTAATTCTTTATCCACTGTGCTATCACCTCTATCTCTGGTCCCTTTGAGACTAAAGAAACATAGAGATTGTTCACTCATTTGAACTCATTATCTTACCGCCGAGTTAGAGTTGAAAGATTCAGATCAAGCACAGAGTCAAAACAATATTTCACCACAGGATGTGGGTAAGGAATGCAAGGAGTCACCAAAGGAAGTCTGGAAGTTTTGGGAAAACAGCTAGACTGGCTCCCCATTTCTGAAAGTGAGACAGACACAGGAACAAAGACAAATACAGAGACAAAGAGGGAGGAGAGAGACAGACAGAGAGAGAGAGAGAGAGAGAGAGAGAGAGAGAGAGAGAGAGACAGAGAGACAGAGAGAGAGAGAGAGAGAGAGAGACAGAGAGAGAGAGAGAGAGAGAGAGAGAGAGAGAGAGAGAGAGAGAGAGACAGAGAGAGACAGAGAGAGACAGAGAGAGGGAGCTCTTTGCAAATCTTAAGGTGCTATAAAAATTACAAATGTCCTTAAGGGAAGATTATATCTTTATTTCTGCTTGTATTTATAACTTTAGCATTTATCATAGTACCTGGCATTTGATAGTTTCGTTATAAACTCTTGCTCAAGCCTTGCTTTGCCTTGCTCTGCCAACATTCTGTCCCACAGTCTAGGATTAAGCTGCCTAGGTATTATAAATATCATTATAAATATACTGAATTTAGAGAACTCTTTGATGTTTCTGATACTAGTTCTGGTCCAGATTGAGCAAGGAACTGTTGACAAAATCCCTTACTGAGTATAGCTGAAATAGAAATTGCATATGTACTTTAGTCTTGGACAGTGTCTCAAAAAATAGTATTCTCCAAATCCTAGTGGGAGTAATAAGCTACTCAGCTATGTTCTCTTGATCAGTTGTCTGATAGATCATGGGAGAATTAGAACAGAGCACCTCCTTACTTTTGCTACTGGCCCATTATCTAGAATAGGATATGACACATACACTACTATCAAGCCAACTTCCTAGTCTCATCTTCTTATCCAGGATGAGGATGATTTATGAGATGATTTAATACAGTTATGCCAAAGGCTGTTCCCATATAGGTCTTTTGATTCATGATTAGCCTAGTTCCAGAAGCTATAATCCCATTTGGCTAGATTTTATTAATGACCAAGCCGAAAGAAAATGTCCCTATGGGGATTCTTGGGACATCACTAAAATAATGGATTCATCCAGCATATCATGTTCCCTGCCAAAGTCCTACTGGTTAAAAAAAAAGCGAGCCAAGATGGAAGAGTAGAGATCTTTCTAGTTGAGCCATCTCAACATTCCCCTGCAAACAACTTTAAAATAAAACCTTAAACTGGATTCTTAAATTGCAGAGCCAACAAAAGATCAGAGTGAGACAGTGTTTCCTCCTGAGACAAAATAGAAGGTTGGAAAGAGTTTTGTGATATTATGGGAAGGCAAAGGAAGCTGGGAAAGTATCTCACATAAAATAGGAATAAAAGGAAGAACTTTTACAGGGGGGATGAGAATAGGCAACATTCAAACCTCAATCACATCTAAATTGAGTCAAAGAGGAGAAAACCATATATATATATATATATAGAGAGAGAGAGAGAGATACAAAATCAAGTGGTAATAGAAATAGAAATAGGTAAATTGAAAGAAAAGGGGATAAAAGAAAGAGGGGAGTGTGGTCAAAGGAAGGTTAGGTTAAAAAAAGGCAATGATAAAAAGCAAAACAGATTTTTGGGGAGGGATAGAATAAAAAGAGAGAGTGAAGTCTCAATAGAAGAAAGTAGGTTGGAGGGAAATGCAAAATAACTAATCATAATTTTGAATGTGAATCAGCTGAACTCACCCATAAAATCAAAGTAGAGAACAGAATGAATTAGAAAACAGAATCCAAATATATATTGTTTACAAGAAACACATCTGAAACAGAGAGTTTAAAAATGGAGCTGAAGCAGAATCTCTTATGTTTCAGCTGAAGTTTAAAAAAAGGTAGAGATAGAAAATCTAAGACAAAGCAAAAGCAAAAATAGACTTAATTTTAAAAGCTAATAAGGGAGGCTACCTTGCTAAAAGGAAACATAGACAATGAAGTAATATCAATACTAAACTCATTTATACCAAATGACACGGAATCCAAATTCTTAAAAGGAAAAGTTAAATGAATTATAGGATGAAATAGTAAAAATGTACTGGGGAAACTTCAGTGTTTCCCTTTCAGAGCTAGATAAATGAAGAAGATATCAAAGCATATTTAAACAATTGAAGAAATGATTCATTGCTAACAGATGGGCTGAGTCAATTAAATTATGTCAATTCTACCTGTTAATTTTCTTGTTCAGTTTATACCAATCAAGCTACCAAAGAATTATTCTATAGAGCTAGAAAAAATATTAGCAAAATTTATATAGAAAACCAAAACATCAGGAATATCAACATAATCAGTGGAAAAAAAGATGTTAAGGAAAAGGACCTAGCATTTCCAGGTTTCAAACTGCATTACAAAGCAATAATGACCAAAAATCTGGTACTGGCTCTAAGAAATAGAACAGTGGGTCAGTGGAATAGATTAAGTACGCAATACATTAGTAAAAGATAATAGCAATATAATGTATAGTGGCTATTGAGTTATAATAGTAATATTGATAATAACAAATAATATAATAAATAATAATTAAGTTATTGAGGTAAAACTCAACATCTGACAAAAATTTCTCTGAAAACTGAGAATCAGTTTGGCAGAATCTAGGCACAGATCAACATCTCACAATATACGCCAAGATAAGGTCAAAATGGATAGATATTTTATTCATAATGTGTAATATTATAAGTTAATTAGGGGAATATAGAAAAATGAACATGTAAGATCTTTGGTTAACAGAAAAGTTTATGATCAAAAGATAGAGAATGTCATGGAAAGTAAAATAGATAATTTTAATTATATGAAATTAAAAGGTTTTTCAACAAACAAAACTAATATGACCAAAATTAGAAGGAAAACAGGAAGCAGCATTTTACAATAATCTTCTCTGACAAAGACCTCATTTTTCAAATATATAGGGCCAAATTTATAAAAATAAAAGTCATTCCCCAGTTCTTAAAGAGTCAATGGATGGACAGGCAGTTTTCAGAAATTAAAAGCAGAAATTAAAGCTAGCAATAGTCATATGAAAAATTGCTCTAAATCATTACTAATTAAAGAAATGTAAATTAAAACAACTCTGAAAAATTATCTCATACTTATCAGATTGGCTAATAAGACAGAAAAGAAAAAATAACAAATGATGGAGAAGATATGGAAAATTGGAACACTAACACACTGATGGGAAGTTATGCCCAACCATTCTAGAGAAAAATTTAGAAGAATTCCCAAAGGTTCATGCCATAGTAGCCAACTTGGTCTTCTAGACCCAATACGTCCCTTATAAAAATGAATCTGTAGTGTTTGGGGTTTTGTGATATATCCTATCTCTCAGAGTTTCTTGAATTCAAAATTTTGTGGCATTTTCACTGAGATTGATTTGTCTCAATAATATATTCTCTTCTTGTTATCATAGCCAGCATGCTTATCGGATCATGTTGTATGTATATATTGCACATGGATGTATATATATATATATATACACATCCATACATACACATATCATATGTAGATATATAGGTATAAATGTATATGTAGTTGTGCATTCATGTTTAATTCTTTGTGACCCCATTTGAGATTTTCTTGGCAAAGATACTGGAGCGGTTCACCATCTCTCCACCTCATTTTACAGAAGAACTGAGGCAAACAGGATTAATGATTTGTCCAAGATCATACAGCTAGTATCTGAAGCTAGATTTGAACTCATGAGGATGAGCCTTTCTGACTTCAGGTCTGGTACTCCTTACATAGATCTATATATTTATACATTCCATCTGCATAAATCTATGCAGATTTAGTTATATACATATGTCAACATAGGTATCTATCTCTACATCCACCTCAGATGGATGAGATTTGGTCAACCACCTAATGTCTCCTACTGAAACTCTCATTTCTATCACTTTGCCGTAACTAAATTATATTCTCTGAGGAATGGGGAGAAACTGGGGATGAAATGTTGGGCTGATGATTTCATTGGTGCTGGGAACTGGTTCAGAAATTCCTTTTTTAGAAATGTATCAGCAGCTCATGGAAAAGGGACGTGCTCTAGAGTGATTGGATCTGAGTTTGAATCATCCTTCTGATGCGTTATGTAATGTTGAGCTAGTCACATAATGTTGTTGGGTTTCAGTTTTCTCATTTGTAAAATGAGGAACATGGATGAAATAGCCTCTGAGGTCAGATTATAGATCTAGAACTATCACTTACAGTAAGAAAGTTCCCTATATAAATAAATAAATATCTATATCTACATATGTGTATATATATATATATATATATATATATATATATATATAATATATATTATATATATATATATATAAATGCATGTAGGTGATCTATATAGCCATATATAGTAAGATAGAGATTGAGAGGCAAATCTCTATATCTATTGTATCTATCTCTCTATCTTCTTTTTCCTCCCTCATCAGAATATTAATTTCTTGATAAGGATTATTTCATTTTTGGTATTGTATCACCAGTACCTAATACATAGCAGGTGTTTAATAAATGCTTCCTAAATTGAATAATTTAATTCCCAAGTTCTCAGCCCTAATGATGATTCACTTATCTAGTCAAATACCATAAGGTTTTGCACAGGATGCCAGAGGCATATTTGAAGAACTAATAGATGATTCTCAAACTCACAGACTAATTTGCAGTTTTAGGTGGGTGCCTCCTGCACATCACTCCACACATACAGCCTTTGTGCTCAACTGAACTCCCTTTGCCAATATTCTTAGTTTCTGTAAGATTATTTTCCTCTCTGATAATTATAATAAGCCCCATCTCTTCCCACCAAATGCAAACATCCCTTATAGGGACATTGCTTTATTTCTATAATGTCTAGCCATATATCTTGACTTTGATTGGTCAGCCTGTGCTTCATCTTGCCATAGCCCAGACTTTCACAGAATACTCTTCCTCAGCTCCCTGTAGCAAGACGTCACTACTTTGACATCTCCTCCATGTTGCGCTCTGAGTCTTTGGGGTCTGATAGATTAGCTTAGATAGAATCCTAAGACCTCCCGTCACTATCTGGTTTGCCCCCATGTCACATTTCCTCAAGTCTTTCAGTATTCTCCTAGTTCCTTTTTATGCATTCTTTCCTCTTCAGAATGTATTCTCCTTGAGGAAAAGGACTATTTTGCTTGCTTGTATTTGTATATTCAGTCATTAGCACAGTGCCTACCTCTTTATAAAGAACAAAATAAATATCAATATATCTATCTGTCTGCCCATCTGACTATCTATTCTTTTTCATTATAATTATCCAATGTATGTACAGTAGCCCATTAGACTAAAGGATAAGGACCTGCAACTTGTTATTGCTCAATTTGTTATTTCTGCTGACATATTGTCCTTGTTGGTTGATTTGAATTAACTCCATCACACATTTTCCCCAAAATCCATTTACGGTGCTCATCTGAACCTGCCTCTTTTGTGCACTCCCCTATCATTATAGTTCCCTGATATTTTGACCAATACACAAACACATAATTATATTCCAAAAGGTCAATCCTATTCAAAGACATCTATGATTTCCTGGGAAATCTTGGTTTTCTCCAGGTGTTTTGGAAGCAAAGTCCTACCCTTGGGGATAGTCTTCTAACAAGGGCTCTCTTGACCATAATCCCCCTTTTGTATCTAATCAAACAGCATTCCAGGAAATGAGATGCTGTTATCCACAAACAGAAACACCAATAAAATTGAAAAATACTTTCTATTCTGAGCCTTATGATGCGGTTTTTTTCAGCTCCCAACAGATTGAAAGTAAACCACTATGGTGAAGAATGCAAGAGACAAGTCAGAAAATTTCCAGATCACTAAGAAGGAGATAATAGAACAAAGATTTTACTTCCCTCTAATTTACTTCTCCAAAAAAGGTTTCTGATATTTTTTGTGACTAGTGAACACAGAGGGTTATGATGTTATAGGTAGGGATAATAGATAGACAGTCTGAATGCTATCCTGGTACCCATAAAATATTAAAGACCTAGAAAAAAAAGATATTTGACAGACTGGGAATATCTATTTTGAAAGGTTTATTGAAATATCAACACAAGAATCATGGAGGATAAATTGCAATCTGCATCAGAATATACTATACCCCCACTGACATGATTTTCTACCAAAGCTCAAAAGTCCTGATCTTCAAAAGGCTTCCTATAGTTTAATTTGCTTTAATTTGCTTGTTTAATTTTCCTTAAAAATTCAAAATATTGAAATTGTAGAGAGCATAGGTTTTTATGAATCAAAATGAGATTTGTTTACAAATACAAAGACTCTTGACCTGAAGAAAAAAAAGACCTTAGAGGGCAGTTATTCCCTCCCCCAATCCATTCACTCTTCCTTGTTTTACAAATGGGTAGCCCAAGATCATATCTCATGGAAGCTGATTTGTTCAAGATCACACAGATAGCTGACCTAGGTAAGTATACTTTCCATTTTAATGCATCAAATGTTAGAACTGGAAGGGAATTTACAAATAATCTAATTCATGATTTGTAATTCAACCATTTTGCTTTTGAGAGAGGGAAACAAGAACAGAGGGTTAAATAACTTGCCCAAGTTGATGTCCAAAAGGTTCCCATTTCTAATATGAGAAATGAGGAATCATAATCAATGAGGAATGGACAAGTCACTCCCTTCTGGTTACTTTCCTGACCAGCAAAGCAATCATGAGCTAATGATTGAGTCAAAAGATCAAAGAGTGCTGTTGGGTATCCCAGGAACTACAGCCATCTTAATTCCAGGTTCCTTGAAACTTAAAAACGACAATCAGTTTTGTTAAGATATATTATCTGTGCTGCAAAAATCACCCATGTTGACTGCCTATGAGCATCCAGGACTTCTTCATCTGTATTTAATAACCTCTGCGGGCTTTCATCTGTCCAAGCCTGTGTTTTGTGAAGGGCAGACTCCATGCTGAACTCAGCATGGCAGTAGCAGGGCAGGACACCAATTAGTAGAAACATTTGCCCAGGTTTGACAGGACCACTGTGCAGTGTGGTTCACTGGAGCCTGAGAACTAGGGATAGCATCGCCTTTGGCAGTCAATAATTAAGCTGAAAAAGGAAAGCTTTGCACTTTCCAGATGCAGCTTTCAGTTCCATGTGTGTAAGAAAAACTGGAGTCTTTATCGTGTCAGATCAGACCCGCACCTTCTCGACCAAGATCTTAGAAGCTTTGTCATCCTCGGGCTCAGTCTCCCTGATGTGATGCTTCCCTGCAGGAACCTCACCCGTGACACTGCTGGGGCACTGAGGAACTTGAGAAAGAAGCTGTCTGTTCCCCAATCTACTGCCATTGAAAGTAAACATCATGTCTAGTGATATGTGCCTCTCCCCAACTAGTATTATACTTAATCTTTCAGAGGCTTTCAGTAAGCTATAATTTTGAAGTAACTTACCTTCTCATTTTCATTTCAAGATAAAGTGCTTTTAAAGACATTGTTAAGAGTTCGTGTGTGTGTGTGTGTGTGTGTGTGTGTGTGAGCACATGCTTTGCCTTTAATCTTGATTTCCAGTTCTAATTCTCTCTTGGTCCCTTTCCAATTGGGCTGATCCAATAGAAATGATTCTGAGGTGAGATAATGAGCTAAATCCTCTCTGATAATATCCTTAGAAATTTTAAATAGCCCTAAGAGGTTTGGCTGCAGACCCAAACATTAACATGACCATTCAGTTCTAACAAGGTCAACCTCGGAGCAAGGGAGCTGGACGTTGGTCAAGGTCTTGCCCTGAGTGGGCAGGGCCATCTTGTTCGTTCCCAGAGGGTGAGACAAAGCAACAGGTGATGATGCAGGATACTGGGCTTCTGCACTAATGTGCTCATGTCTGCCTCCTTGGATTTCCAACAAGCCAGCCAATTATGTGAGCTCTTCTTTTAGTTTTGGGGTAGGGATGAGCATCCTCAATAGGGTGCCCCTCATCCTTCACATGGAACCTTATAATAGAGAGAGCTTAAAAGGAATTTAGATGAACTGCTTACCTTAATTTGACCAAAAACCTCAATCCTGGAAAAGCAACGTCAGGAAAATAAGACCTTC
Source organism: Sminthopsis crassicaudata (assembly GCF_048593235.1). Lineage (NCBI taxonomy): Eukaryota > Metazoa > Chordata > Mammalia > Dasyuromorphia > Dasyuridae > Sminthopsis > Sminthopsis crassicaudata. The sequence goes on from NC_133622.1 coordinate 66,310,936, forward strand.
AAAGAGAAAGGTCAGAGAGGTGAGCGTCCATAAATAAGCAAGCTGCAGAGATCGATTCTTAACAGAGGTCTTTTCTTATTCTTCTTCCCAAGCAATGCAATCGGGGTCTATAAAAATAAATTCCATTATTTTGCTCTGGCCAATGCATCTTCATATCCTGAAAACTTTGGAAAATTGAAATTATACAAAATATTTCATATTTATATAACCTAATGTGAATGTAAGAATCCTATAATACAATATTTAAAATGATAATTTAAGAATGCTATAATAAAATATTTTAAATCCTATAATAAAATTTTTTAAATAGTGTTCATAATAAATTATCTAAATAGGTAATTGAGTGGGGTCACACTTGTAATTTCATGAGTGCAAAGTGTGGAAACCCCTTCTTCTGATTCAGATGCCATTTCCTCTATAATATATATCATTAATTTGCTGAGGGATTGAGAGGTAAAATGAATTGTCCAGAGTCACACAGAATGTATCAAAGGCAGATTTTAATCTAGTTCTTTTAGACTTTAAACCTGCCAACTAGGCCATTTAAATAAAAGTAAGTATAATTTTAATACAGTTAATACGAAGTATACATCAAGGTTAATACAAAGAAGGGATGGTGGAAATTAGATAGTCATAAATCAGATGTGTATTCAAATCTTAGCTTTATTACTGTGTGCCTATGATCCACAATTTTCCTCTCTATAAAATTCTTGGAGTAAAATAGTGATGTCAAATTAAAATAGAAATGGGGTTCACTAAACCATTCAGAAGGATTCCAGTGTGTCACATATTAACTCAGTTTTTAAATGTACTACGACAGCTGGGTGGTGCAATGCCAGACATGGAGTCAGGAAGACCTAAGTTCATCAGCCTCATCAGCCAGTGTGACCCTGGTCAAGGCACTTAACCCTGTTTGCCTCAGTTTATTTATCTGTAAAATGAACTGGAGAAGGAAACCACTCCAAGAAAATCCCAAATGGGGTCATTAAGAGGGGAGGGAGTAGAGGGAGGGTGGGGATAATTTGGAAAAATGAATACAAGGGATAATGTTTAAAAAAATTACTCATGCATATATACTGTCAAAAATTATATAAAAAAAAGAATTGAACATGACTGACACAATAACAAATGTAATGTTATCTATGATATATTGCATTTTTATTTATTTTGTTAAACACTTACAAATTTCATTTTATCTGGTTCAGGTCACACTTGGGAGTGTTATGGGTTGCTTTCAGCCTACAGACCATGTGTTGACACTTCTGGGCTAGATTATCTCTAAAGTCTTTTCCAGCATGGCATAGGATAAGTTCAGTAGGGAAAATGAAATAATTTTGGAAAATAAATAAAAGAAACAATTTGAGAAGGAACTCACGGACCAGTAAATGCTAAATGCTACTGACTGGCTCTGTTCAAGCCACCTGCTAAGGCAAACACCTGCAAGTCTCCAAACAGGAAAGGCAATGGTGAAGTACAAAACCCCAACCCTTCCACATGAAAGAATGCTTCTATGAAGCTGCTTCTTTCAGTTTATCCTGCCTTTTCAACCTCTCCATTCTCTCATTCTACAAGCTCATCTTGCACTCGTCTAATGCATTTATTTTTGTATAATATTGCACAGTACAAGAGTATCTGTCTTTGGACTCAGTGGAACCTGGATTGAAACCCCTCTCTGATATTTACTGGCTATGTGATCAGGGGTAAGTAACTTAATCTCAGGCAGTATCTTAGAACTTCACTATTAAAGCATAGAAAACTGCAATTTTCATGGAGAACGTTTTCACAATGTCAAAACTATACATCCTTGACATATTGTCAGTCCATTATTCACAAGAGTATTGAAATTTCGGTTTATCTTTTACTGTCGTACACAGCTTGCTTACATTTCCAGCTCCCCGAGACAATTCTTCCTGTATCTTCCCATCCAGCCCAAGTGGTCTGACTACAACTTTCTCAGCTTACCCCTCCCGCCACCAAGCCTTCCCTTCTCAAGGTGAGCCTTCTCTGATTCATTTAAGCGATCTCACATGGCACAAACCAGATGATGTAGCACCTCTCATGCCAGAAGCAATAGCATCTTTAACTATCAAGGACAACACATCATCTGGGATTGACTTAGTAGTCTTCTCAGGGCATACGGGTTGATATAAAGAATATGTTGACAAGCTATTGTCTCTTTCCCCTGAGGAAAAAACAAGGAGAAAAGGAGTTGAACCATATCAAGGAAATTTTAAATCAGACAAAAAGAACTTTTTGATATCACAATGCTAAAGATTAGAATTGTATTTTCAAGGGAGGCCATGGAATCTCTCCACACAATAATTTTTCCTAAAATATTTCCCAATTCTGGTAACAAAGGAGATTTGCTCTATCTTTTTACTTCTCAAATCCCCACACACTCTCCAAGCACCACGTCCCCAGCAGAGTAACCTTCCTGAGGGCAATGACTATTTTGTCTTTGCAGCTCCCTTTCCTAGAACAGTGTCTGGCACTGAGTAGGTGCTCAATATATGTTTGTTGGCTTGGATTGAGTTATTACAGGATATTGGATGTTCATGTTGTAGATTCCATTAAAGTGGCTCTCCACCCCCGTCCACTAAAAGCCTTGCTTTATCTTTGTCAGACTTTCACTCCCACACAGTCTAGTGAATATGCATAATCATCACTCTCAACATCTAAGTTCATAGTTAAGGTTAATAGAATTTCTACTGAATTATTACTAATGCTGTTATTTAGCTATTAACTATGAACAGTGTGGCTGCCACTGCACAGATATACAGATGATACGGTTCTTGTCTGAAGGTTTCACTCAAAATTTCACCGGATGACAGATAAAGATATTCATATTATTATTATCCCCAATAATAATAATAATTCACTGCAAATCTCTCAGAAAACTGAGATCTCTAAAATAATTTGAGAAAGGAACAAAAATAAAGGTACAAATTTCAGCTTGGGGAACAATGAGAGAGATGGAAGAAAAATAAAGAGCTTGAAGTTACAGGAGAAAACAAATAGTGATGCTGGGCAAAAGGCTTAAAAAGACTAATAGGACTGGTATGTGTTCATTAGCAGGACCCAACAAATTTAGACATTTAATTAATAATTATGCGGTTGTGGGAGAAGAAGACAGATTTGCTTTCCCCAGATTAACCTCAGAGATAGATTTCAAAAAGTTTCTTGAGGGTGGCAGCTTCCAGTGAGCATCCTCATCTCCTTTGCCTTAATTTTCCTCATCAAGACATGAACTTTCCTGATTTATTTATGTAACACATTAATCTTTCCCTCTTTAGAAACAGGCCTACCACATGGTTTGCTGACTCCATATTTTTCTCTTATTGGTCATTTTGCTATAAAGGAGCACAGTAAGATCTGGCAGTAGCTAGTGTTTTTCAGAATCTACTTTTTGCCTCAAACAAAATAATAAACTAATAAATAATAACTAATAAATTGATTAATAACTAATAGGCTAGTTATTAACCTAACTAAGGGTATCCCTCAGCACTTTTTGTTGCTAAGGTGAAAGATTCTAAAATTCTGAGAAAGTTAGCCCAATGAATAGATTTTTTTGGTTCAGTTCTTCTAATTTCTAACATGGCACTCCATCCCCCATATCACCTGTCCATAAAAATCAACTATACACAGATAATAACTCCCTGTGTTTTATGAAGTTATCTTTCTTCTCTTTGTTTCACACGATATTACTTTGAATAAATATTTAACTTGAGAAGATTGCCCTAAAATATGTATATAATAAATCTCTTATATCAAGTTTATTGCTAATGCCATCCAACTTGGTATATATCCTGGCTAGCTGAAATAAAATGACTTGCTTCAATCTTAATTGACTTTTTACTGCTATTATCTGAGTTCAACCTCAAGAATCCAGATTGGTGGCTCCCTCCAAAATTCACTATACCATGAAGAGTATATTCTATAAATAGCATTCAATGCCTGTGGGTTTTTTCCCTCTGAGTGTGTATAAAAATTGTGAAATATCCGACAAAGGTTTGTAGGTTTATTTTATTTTATTTTAGTCCTCTCTGTTTGCTCTAAGACCCAGAGTAGAATGCCATGCTTCAAGACCCTAACATTCTATACTTTCACATTATTCTGGGAGGGGAAAAGCACTGAGGGTTATAGTTTTTGATCTAGAGTTATCCAAAGGGATTGGTTCAGCTTCCCAGCAGCAAAAACAAAATCTGACAGAAGAAAGAGATGATGCAAGAGGTTGAGAAAAGGATCATTCATTGGTGAACACAGAAAGGCTGGATATGAAAGGATTAAGCTCTGAAAGGCATTTGGGGAAGCAGAGAGAAAAGTGAGAAAGATGAGAAGAAGGAAAAGTTAAGATATATCGAAAAGCTAAGGGCTATCTTTCTGTTTCAGGCCCTCTTTTATCCAGGAACTCTACAAATGGCAGGTACATTTGGAGTATGTGAAGAGAAGGCCTTCTCTCTACACAACATCCACCCCATATCCCATGACTGTCAGCAGGACCAAACATGGCTCTGTGGAAGAATACATTTTGCCTTGTATTAGGAAATGTGGATATGAATCCTTCAATCAATGATTAAATGAGATCATATTGATAAAGCCCTTAGTGTAGTGTCTGTCACATAGTAGGTACCTATAAATACTTTTTCTCTCCCTCTTTTCTTCTTTATATTTACTCCCTGTGTAACCCCAAGCAAGTCACCTACTATTCAAAGCTTTACTTTCCTCCTCTGTCAAAGGGGATCATAAAATCTGTACCATCTACTCCATAGGCAGAGATGTAACTAAAAATAATAGCAACTAATAATAATAATAATTCAAGAACCTGGAACAAGCTACATAAAATTAATTGGGGAGAAGCTATATACATATATATATATATATATATATATATATATATATATATATATATATATATATATGTTACATCCTGCCCCTAACCCTCTCACTTGAGGGCCTTACTTTATATTTCACACATATGCACACACACACAATTGAGGGCATTCACCAGGAGTTTCCTCTGTAATTCCTTTTTCAACCTTGACTGCTCTGAATTGGTGGCCTTCTTTGCCAAGGAAATCTCTGGATATTCATTCACCTTTGATCACATTCTCTCCCATCTTCTCCAGCAATTTTTCTCCTCTATTGTCCCTAGACTCAATCTCTCCCTATGTAATAGTTTATTATCTCTCTCTCCTGTCCCTGAAAAAGGCAATATGATACTACTATCCTTACTAACTGCTAGGGGATAGTACTATCCCCTACTATGGGTAGATAGTTCCCACTAACTGCTGTTCTCCTTTTCTCAGCTAAACCATTTGAAGAAGCCCCCTATATTAAGCATCTCTACTTCTTCTCTCACTAATTACTTAAACTTCTCAATCACTTCTAAACTGCCATTTGGCTTCTAACCCCATCATTCAACTGAAACTGCTCTCTCCAAACTTAACAATTATTTCTTAACTGCAAAATCTAATACCATTTTCTTCCTCTTGATCTATTTGACAACTATTGATCACTTACTCTTCCTAAATATTCTCTTTTCTATAAGTTTTTCTGATACAACTTGCTCTCCCATTTCTCCTATCTGTCCCAGACACTTTCTCCATCTCCTTTGCTGGGTTTTTGTCCAGGTCACACCTACTAACTATGAGTATCCCTCAAGAATCTATCCTAGAGTTTCTCCTCTCTGAAGATCTATGTATCATATGCCATCTTTCCATTCAAACAGCCACCACTCTAACTTAGACCCTCACATCTCACATAAGGACAATGGCAATAGCTTTCTGGTTGATCTCTCTGCTTTAGGTCCCTCCCCATTCCAATCCATCCTTCACTCAGCTTTCAAAGTGATCTGAAAATGTAGGTCTGACCATACTATTTCCTTTACTTGTTAAACTCTAATGACTCCCTATTATCTCTATACCCTGCACAACCTGACTTTTATTATCATACTAACATGCTAACAGTGTATTCCTCTTAAACTACACTCCCACTGTCAACTCCATGCCTTTTCGCTGTTCATGACCCCCTCCCCAGAATGCTCTTCCTCCTTATCTCTGTCTCCAGGTCTTTGTGATGTTTGGAGGCAGTTCTGACAACAGCCGTTTGATATTGGGAAAAATTGAGGTACCCATAAGAAATTGAACAAATCTAAAAAAAGGAAGATTTACTCTAACAAAGGCTATGGAGGTTTTTTTGATCTCCCAATTACAATAAGGAGATAAGGATAAATAATTTCCTCTCTGGTTATCCAGGCAAGTAATAATGAAGGACATAATGTCTTGTGTGGTCTTCAGAAATCCAAGTCAAAAGGGCCTGAACCCTTTTGAGATTACTTTCATCTGATTATACCTTGAGCAAAACCCTCAAGAAAAGAAGCCAATCTTTTGCACCTTTGTATTTATTGTTCCAGTTGCATGTTTGGGTTTCCAGAGTTAGTGATAATACACTAGTAAGTCTGTTACCCTTAATTAAAATTACTACAAATTTCAGCACTATAGAACTATTTATAGAACTGCTTACTTGGTGGTTTGGGGAAACCTTTTTTGCAACCTTTTAATATTATATATGTGATATTTAACATGTATTGGCCAACCTGCCATCTGAGGTAGGGGAAGGAGGGGAAAAATTAGAACAAAAGGTTTGGCAATTGTCAATGTTGTAAAATTACCCATGCATATATCTGGTAAATAAAAACTATTAAATAAAAATATTATATATGTGAATTTTCATTTTTAACTCTGAAATTAGTCTTTTAGTCAAAAAACATGCATTAAGCACAAAATATGTGCAAGGCAGCATGTTAAATAAAAGGGATGCAAAGAAAACTTTACACTAAGGAGTTGACATTCTAACGGGGGCAATAACTAGACATATACTAGATATAGTATAGATATATACTAGATATATTTATAAATAGATATATACTAGATGTTAGAGAATACACAGAAGATAATCTTAGAATTAAAAGTAGTAGAAACAAGGGCAATGAAAAAAGTCAAGAAAGGCCTCCTGCAGGAGATGAGACTAAAGAAAGCCAGAGCAGGAAGCAACAGAGAATTCCAGGTATGGAGAACATGTCACCAGTGCAGAAGCATAGAAATAGGAGATAGACTCTAGCATACCAGAAATAGCAAATGGGTCACTGTTGTTGAGTTATAGAGCACAAGTAAAGGAGGGAAATATTTTTTAAAAGGCAGAAAGGGACTAGATTTTATTTTATTTTTTATTTATTTATTTTTTATTTATAATTTTTTCACAGTATATATACATGAGTAATTTTTTTAATAATATTATCCCTTGTATTCATTTTTCCCAAATTATCCCCTCCCTCCCTCTACTCCCTCCCCTTGATGACAGGCAATCCCATACATTTTATATATGTTACAGTATAACCTACATACAATATATGTGTGTGAATCCAATTTTCTTGTTGCACATTAAGTATTAGATTCCGAAGGTATAAGTAACCTGGGTAGATAGACAGTAGTGCTAACAGTTTACATTCACTTCCCAGTGTTCCTTCTCTGGGTATAGTTATTTCTGTCCATCACTGATCAACTGGAAGTGAGTTGGATCTTCTTTATGTTGAAGATTTCCACTTCCATCAGAATACATCTTCATATAACTTCATATTGAAGTATACAGTGATCTTCTGGTTCTGCTCATTTCACTCAGCATCAGTTGATGTAAGTCTCTCCAGGCCTCTCTGTATTCCTCCTGCTGGTCATTTCTTACAGAGCAATAATATTCCATAACCTTCATATACCACAATTTACCCAACCATTCTCCAACTGATGGACATCCATTCAACTTCCAGTTTCTAGCTACAACAAAAAGGGCTGCCACAAACATTTTGGCACATACAGGTCCCTTTCCCTTCTTTGGTATTTCTTTGGGATATAAGCCCAATAGCAGCAATGCTGGGTCAAAGGGTATGCACAGTTTAATAACTTTTTGGACATAGTTCCAGATTGCTCTCCAGAATGGCTGGATTCTTTCACAACTCCACCAACAATGCATTAGAAAGGGACTAGATTTTAAAAAGCTATAAATTCTAAACAGAGGAATTTATATTTGATTCTGGTGTTATTAGGGGGTCATTGGAGTTTATTGAGCAGAGGGGTAACATTATTGGGTCTTCACCTTAGGAAAAAGTAGCCAAGTAGAAAATACATTAGAGTGGGAAGAGACATGAGGCAGGGAGACAAAATTAAAAGGCTATTGCAATATTCCAGGCAAGAGAAGGTGCTTGAACAAGTGGTAGCTTTATTTTATGAGTGGCACATACATGACAGATGATGAATTAAATATGTAAGGTGATTTATATTTAGTTGAAGATAATACCAAATGGTGGCTCTGGATGATTGTGAATATCTTAAACATAAACTATTATTTGTATGGATACTTTTTCACTGACTGCATAGAACAAAGACACTATCATCCAGACCTTTGGTATTCATAGTATGATGCACCAGCTTTCTCTAGGGAAATAGAAGGGAGCACAAATACCCAGGCAACCAGAGCTCCCTGAGTTCCCATCAAGGGATCTGACATAAACCTTGTGCTATCTCTCCTTTCCATATGCTACAACTAACACAGCCAAGGCATCCTGGTTCTCCCCATAAGAAGCCTCAAAATGAGAAGGATATTGCTTCCCTTAGCGTTACCACCAACAGCCAGTGCCTCTCCTCTATCCCTCATTATCTAACAATTCAAATTTGTCTCGTGGTTATCTATATCCTTCCATAACTACTCCATTAAATTATAAATTCCTCAAGAGCAGAGATTGCCTTATCTTGTTTTATAATCTTAGGACCTAGTATTTATGTACATATTAACCACTTAATTTTTTATTAAAATGTTGAATTCTAATGTTTTCATTACTTCTCATTTGCAATTTTAATATCTGTATCCTCCTGTTTTCTCTTTCCTCCTATATATCCCTCCAGTTAATCTTTATACTTGAATTAATGAACAAAATGGCTTTCCTATACTGCTTCCTTGTCACTGTGTGATAGATTAACACACCTTCATTAAGAGCTTCATAAAGCTAGCCAAGGCTTTTGCAGAGGAAGTGAGGCAGAAGGTGAGAAAACATTTGTTGTTTCAGGAAGAGGAGGAATAATCTCCTAGCAGGGAGTTAGTGGGCCCTTGTGGAAGCACTTCTCCCAAGGCCTCTTTGTCCTATTTCAAATTCCACTAAAGTTTTGCAGGTTAAATATATTTGCCACTTTCTAACAGGATTACTGAGAGCCTAGCTAAGCTCCTAGAGTGATATAGAGGAAGTTTGTTCCTCTCTCCCATTTCCCCTCATCTCCTCCCAGTCAGATCAGGAGGCCTAATGCAGCAATTAGTTCTTAATTTTCAAAAATGGCCCAAGGAGAGGAAATTGAGATTGGTATCAGAGTTTATATGACTTTGCATTTAATATTCACCTTCTCCCCCTTGACCCAGTTTACTTCTTGCCCAAGGCAGATTGGAGTATAGTAATTGCCATGACTACTGTGGCTGAACTGACCTGTACTGAGAAAAGGGACAGGATAAAGCTAGGGGGGAGTGACAGAAAGGACTTGTAAAAATAAAAGGTGTTCCCCACACCCCAGTCGGTGTGCTGTATCACAGTGAAGGGGTACATCTTACCCTTCCTCATACCCATTTGATAGTAAGCTCCTGGAGGGTAGGAATAGTTATTTTTCATCTTGTATCCATGGTAGGTAAGCAGAGTTGTGTGATGATGTGTGTAAGCAGCCCTACAATACAAACAAGAAATTAGGAAGGACTTCCGGCTAAGATGGCGGCGTGGAGGCAGACAGCTGCTTGAGCTCCTCGCTTTCTCTCAGAACTTACTTCATGACAAGCCTCTGACTTAATGCTTGACCCAGAAAGAAATCCACAAATTATCACCAAGAGAAGACATCCTTGAAAGTCGCCAGAAAAGGTCTGTGTTTGTTCGGGGGGAGGGTCAATCAGACTGGGCGCAGACTGAGGGCAGACAGCCAGAGCAAGACAGGCAGCTCACACAGCTCAGACCGGAGGGGGAGGGGTGTGATCTCTGCCATTTCTGTGAAAGGGCTTTTGCCCCAGTGTGGATGCTCCGTCTTGGCAGCAAGCCAGGAGCAGCAGAGAGGGTGTAAACACCGGAGGTGAAGATTAAAACCCCAGAAAGCCAGCGTCTCTCAGAGCCCGGCCACCCCCAACCCCCACCTGGACTGACTCGGTGCGTTCTCACAGCCTCAGAGCGCAGACTCAGTACAATCATTGCTGTTCTGTTAGTGGCTCTCTGCTGCCCTATCCCCAGTCTGTAGAGGAAGCCCATTAATAACATCCAGCCCTATCCCCCGCAAAACAGACCAATTGCTTCTCTTGTCAGTTTGTTTTCTTTGATTCTGACAAAATGAATAAAAAATTCAAAAGGGCTCTAACCATTGACAGCTTTTGTGTGGAGAGGGAGCAGACTTCAAATGCTGAGGAGACTAGGAACAGAATGTCCCCAGATGTATCCCCTGGGAGGGATATAAGCTGCTCCTCAATACAAAAGAACCTCATAGAGGAAATCAAAAAGGCTCTCACAAGAGAGCTGGAAGAGAAATGGGAAAAGGAAAGGGAAGCTTGGCAAGAGAGCCTGGAGAAGTCATCCCATGCATTCAAAGACAGAATGGATAAAGAAATCAAATCATTGAGAAACAAGATTAGTGAGCTGGAAAAGGTAAACAACTCCAAGGAAAACAGGATTAGTGAGCTGGAAAAAGAAATCAGCTCTCTAAAAAATAAAATGGATAAAATGGAAAAAAATTCCATAGAAGATAAAAACTCAATTGGACAATTACAAAGAGATATAAAAAAGTGAGTGAAGAAAATACATCATTGAAAATTAGACTGGAACAAGTAGAAATGAATGACTCAAGGAGAAACCAAGAGGGAGTCAAGCAAAACCAGAGAAATGAAACAATTGAAAAGACTGTCAAGTACCTTACCAGAAAGACAACAGACCTGGAAAACAGATCCAGGAGAGACAATTTGAGAATAATCGGACTCCCTGAAAAATGGGAGGAAAAAAAGAGCTTGGACACCATTTTCGAGGAAATTATCAAAGAGAACTGCCCAGACGTTTTGGAAACAGAGGGTAAAATAGACATTGAGAAAATTCATCGATCACCTACTGAAAGGGACCCTAAAATCAAAACGCCAAGAAATATAGTGGCCAAGTTCAAGAACCATCAGACAAAGGAAAAGATATTGGAAGCTGCTAGAAAAAAACAATTCAGATATGGAGGATCCACAATAAGGATAACACAGGATCTAGCAGCATCCACATTAAAAGAACGCAGGGCCTGGAACATGATATTCTGAAAGGCTAAGGAACTTGGTATGCAGCCAAGAATAACTTACCCAGCAAGAATGAGCATCGTTTTCCAGGGAAGAAGATGGACATTTAACGAAATAAATGAATTCCATCTATTTTTGATGAAAAAACCAGACCTACATAAGAGGTTTGATCTTCAAATACAGAACTCAAGAGACTTCTAAAAAAGGTAAAAAGAAATCTTGAGAACTATACTTCTGTCAAAAAAATATGTAAAGAACATATGTACAATTTGTCTTAGAAAATAGAGGTGGAAAGGAGATTATATCATAAAAAAGTACAAAGTGGTGGTACTACATCTCATGAAGAGGCAAAGGTAACCTATTATATCTGAGAGAAAGAAAGGAGGGAGATGAACATAGCGTGTATCAATAGACATATTCGATTTATGGTGAAACTTCTTCCACTTCATTGAAAAGTGAAAGGGAAGGAGTAAGCTAAGGGGAAGGGAATACAGTAATTTCGAGGAAAAGGGGTAAAATAAGGGGAGGATCTTTAAGGTGGGGGAGGGATCGTAAAAAGGGAGGGCTGTGAAAAGCAAGTGGTGTTTACCAGTTTAATACTGGATAGGAGGGTAAAAGGGAAGGAAAGGGGAAAAGCATAAGCAGGGGTTAATAGGATGGCAAGCAATATAGAATTAGTCCTTCTAACCATAAATGTGAATGGGGCAAACTGCCTCATAAAGAGGAAGCAGTTAGCAGACTGGATTAAAAGTCAGAATCCTACTATATGTTGTTTACAGGAAACACACCTGAAACAGGATGAGACATTCAAACTAAAAGTAAAAGGGTGGAGCAGAATCTATTATGCTTCAGGCAAAACCAAAAAAGCAGGAGTAGCCATCCTCATCTCAGATCAAGCAAAAACAAAAATTGATCTAATTAAAAGAGATAAGGAAGGGCATTATATCCTGCTAAAGGGAAGCATCAATAGTGAAGCAGTATCAATATTAAACATGTATGCACCAAGTGGTGCAGCATCTAAATTCTTAAAAGAGAAATTAAGAGAGCTGCAAGAGGAAATAGATAGCAAAACTATAATAGCGGGAGATCTCAACCTTGCACTCTCAGAATTAGATAAATCAAACCACAAAATAAATAAGAAAGAAGTCAAAGAGGTAAATAGAATACTAGAAAAGTTTGATATGATAGATCTTTGGCGAAAGCTAAATGGAGACAGAAAGGAATATACTTTCTTCTCAGCAGTTCATGGAACCTATACAAAAATTGATCATATACTAGGGCATAAAAACCTCAAAATCAAATGCAGTAAGGCAGAAATAGTAAATGCATCCTTTTCAGACCATAATGCAATCAAAATAACATTTAATAAAAAGCCAGGGGAAAATAGACCAAAAAATAATTGGAAACTAAATAATCTTATACTAAAGAATGATTGGGTAAAACAGCAAATCATAGACATAATTAATAACTTCACCCAAGAAAATGACAATAATGAGACATCATACCAAAATGTGTGGGATACAGCCAAAGCAGTAATTAGGGGAAGTTTTATATCTCTACAGGCCTACCTGCATAAAATAGAGAAAGAGAGGGCCAACGAATTGGGTTTACAACTAAAATTGCTAGAAAAGGAACAAATTAAAAACCCCCAGACAAACACAAAACTTGAAATTCAAAAAATAAAAGGTGAGATTAATAAAATTGAAAGTAAAAAAACTATTGAATTAATTAATAAAACTAAGAGTTGGTTTTATGAAAAAACCAACAAAATAGACAAACCCTTAGTAAACCTGATTAAAAAAAGGAAAGAGAAAAAGCAAATTGATAGTCTTGAAAATGAAAAGGGTGAACTCACCACTAATGAAGAGGAAATTAGAACAATAGTTAGGAGCTACTTTGCTCAACTTTATGCCGATAAATTCGATAACTTAAATGAAATGGAAGAATACCTTCAAAAATATAGCTTGCCCAGATTAACAGAGGAAGAAGTAAGTAGTTTAAATAGTCCCATCTCAGAAAAAGAAATAGACCAAGCTATTAACCAACTTCCTAAGAAAAAGTCCCCAGGACCAGATGGATTTACAGGTGAATTCTACCAAACATTTAAAGAACAACTAACTCCAATGCTATGTAAACTATTTGAAAAAATAGGGATTGAAGGAGTCCTACCAAATTCCTTCTATGACACAGACATGGTACTGATACCTAAACCAGGTAGATCGAAAACTGAGAAAGAAAACTATAGACCAATTTCCTTAATGAATATTGATGCTAAAATCTTAAATAAGATATTAGCAAATAGACTTCAGAAAATCATCCCCAGGATAATACACTATGACCAAGTGGGATTTATACCAGGAATGCAGGGATGGTTTAATATTAGGAAAACTATTAGTATAATTGACCATATTAATAATCAAATTAATAAAAACCATATGATCATCTCAATAGATGCAGAAAAGGCATTTGATAAAATCCAACATCCATTCCTACTAAAAACGCTTGAGAGTATAGGAATAAATGGACTATTCCTTAAAATAATAAGGAGCATGTATTTAAAACCTTCAGTAAACATCATATGTAATGGTGATAAACTAGAACCTTTCCCTGTAAGATCAGGAGTGAAACAAGGTTGCCCACTATCACCATTACTATTCAATATAGTACTAGAAACTCTAGCCTCGGCAATAAGAGCCGAGAAAGAGATCCAAGGAATTAGAGTAGGAAATGAAGAAATCAAATTGTCACTTTTCGCAGATGACATGATGGTATACTTAGAGAACCCCAAAGACTCTGCTAAAAAGCTATTAGAAATAATTCAGAATTTTAGCAAAGTCGCAGGATACAAAATAAATCCACATAAATCCTCAGGATTTTTATACATTACCAACACAATCCAACAGCAAGAGATACAAAGAGAAATTCCATTCAAAATAACAGTCGATAGTATCAAATATTTGGGAATATATCTACCAAAGGAGAGTCAGGAATTATATGAGCAAAATTACAAAACACTTGCCACAAAAATAAAGTCAGATTTAAATAATTGGAAAGACATTCAATGTTCTTGGATAGGCCGAGCGAATATAATAAAGATGACAATACTCCCCAAACTAATCTATTTATTTAGTGCTATACCAATCAGACTCCCAAGAAACTATTTTAATGACCTAGAAAAAATAACAACAAAATTCATATGGAAGAATAAAAGGTCGAGAATTGCAAGGGAACTAATGAAAAAAAAGTCAGAGGAAGGTGGTCTAAGTGTACCTGATTTAAAGCTATATTATAAAGCAACAGTCACCAAAACCATTTGGTATTGGCTAAGAAATAGACTAGTTGATCAGTGGCATAGGTTAGGTTCACAGGACAAGATAGTGAATAAAAATAGCAATCTAATCTTTGACAAACCCAAAGATCCCAAATTTTGGGATAAGAATTCATTATTTAACAAAAACTGCTGGGAAAACTGGAAATTAGTATGGCAGAAACTAGGCATGGACCCACATTTAACACCACATACTAAGATTAGATCAAAATGGGTCCAAGATTTAGGCATAAAGAACGAAATCATAAATAAATTGGAGGAACATGGGATGGTTTACCTCTCAGACTTGTGGAGGAGGAAGGAGTTTGTGTCCAAGGGAGAACTAGAGACCATTATTGATCACAAAATAGAACATTTTGATTACACCAAATTAAAAAGTTTCTGCACAAACAAAACTAATGCAAACAAGATTAGAAGGGAAGTAACAAATTGGGAAAAAATTTTTACAGTTAAAGGTTCTGATAAAGGCCTCATCTCCAAAATATACAGAGAATTGACTTTAATTTATAAGAAATCAAGCCATTCTCCAATTGTTAAATGGTCAAAGGATATGAACAGACAATTTTCAGATGATGAAATTAAAACTATTTCCACTCATATGAAAGAGTGTTCCAAATCACTATTGATCAGAGAAATGCAAATTAAGACAACTCTGAGGTATCATTACACACCTGTCAGATTGTCTAAAATGACAGGAACAAATAACGATGAATGTTGGAGGGGCTGTGGGAAAACTGGGACACTGATGCATTGTTGGTGGAGTTGTGAAAGAATCCAACCATTCTGGAGAGCAATCTGGAATTATGCCCAAAAAGTTATCAAAATGTGCATACCCTTTGACCCAGCCATACTACTACTGGGCTTATACCCCAAGGAACTACTAGAGAAGGGAAAGGGTCCTGTATGTGCCAAAATGTTTGTGGCAGCCCTTTTCATAGTGGCTAGAAGCTGGAAGATGAATGGATGTCCATCAATTGGAGAATGGTTGGGTAAACTATGGTATATGAAGGTTATGGAATATTACTGTTCTATAAGAAATGACCAACAGGAGAAATACAGAGAGGCTTGGAGAGACTTACATCAACTGATGCTGAGTGAAACGAGCAGAACCAGAAGATCATTATACACTTCAACAATGATACTGTACGAGGATGTATGCTGATGGAAGTGGATTTCTTCAACATAGAGAAGAGCTAATCCAATTCCAATTGATTAATGATGGACAGAACCAGCTACATCCAGAAAAGGACTGGGAAATGAATGTAAACTGTTATTTTTACCTTCTGAATCCAATTCTTCCTGTGCAACAAAAAATTCGGTTCTACACACATATATTGTATCTAAATTATACTGTAATATATTTAACATATATAAGACTGCTTGCCATCAGGGGGAGGGGGTTGGGGGAGGAAGGGAAAAAATCTGAATAGAAGTAAGTGCAAGGGATAATGTTGTAAAAAATTACCCATGCATATGTACTGTCAAAAAATGTTATAATTATAAAATAAAATAAAAAAAAAAAAAAAAAAGAAATTAGGAAGTGGAGGTGAAAAAAAGAACATTATGGTGAATCACCGCTAAGAGGAAGCACCAAGAGGTTGTAATGTAAACCAGTAAAGGGAAGACCCTTTTGATACACATAGAAAATGCTGCGTTGGGAATTCCTTTTTTAGGTATGGAATAAACAGGATAATCATCATGATCCCTTATGAATTCTAAAATGATTCATTCTGAGCACATCATTATTTCAGTAAATATTTATTCATTGGATGTCCCACCACATGAGATAACAGATCCGTTTCAATATCTGAACCTTTCCCGTAGCAAGGAACTAAAAATAATCCTCATTTAGCTTTTGCAAATTTCACAACCTGATCTCTCTCCATTTTTCTGGTTTTGTTACACTTTATTCCCCTTCATGGTACATCAACACTGGCCTTCTTCAAGCATGGCCCTCCACCTCCTGATTCTAAGTCCTGTCTCCTGCTGTCTCCCATACCTGAAATCCTCTCCTTCCATATCTTTTCCCTTCATTCCAACCTGGACTATGAATGCACTTTCTTTTTGATATAAACTCTTATTTACACTGAATATCATGTGTGTACTTAATTATTTACACATTATTTTTACTGTCATTTGGATGGTATCCTATTTTTGTCCCCTTTTTTATCTCCAAAAGTTAACTATATGTATTTTACCATGTTTAGTTTATATTGGATTACATGCCATCTAGCAGAAGAAGGGGTAAAGGGAAAGAGCCGAAAAATTGGAACACAAGTTTTTTCAAGGGTCAATGTTGAAAAATTATTCTTGCACATGTTTTGAAAATAAAAAAAAAACTTCAATAAAAAAGTTAACCCAATTCCAGCATTTGTAACTGCCTATTGACTGAAGGTAATACTTTGCACAGTGAAAGCACTAAATCAATCCAATCCAACAAGCTTTCAATAAACCAATGCACAAAAAAACTATCCAAGGTGCTTTGGAAAAAGCACTGGGTCTGAAGTCAGGAAGCTTCATCTTTGTGAGTTCAAATCTACCTCAAATCCTAGTTGTGTGACTATGGACTAGTCATTTAATTCTAATTACCTCAACTTGCCCGTCTGGGAGAAGGTAATATCAATCCACTCTAGTATCTGTCAGAAAACTCTAAATGGGGTAATGAAGAGTTAGACATGATTGGGTAACAACACTCACACTGAAATACAGACATCCCCTTATAAATGTGACATTTAAGGAGGATTTTTATAAATGATTCCCAGATCCTAAAAGCTGAATTCAAATAACAATCATTAAAAAATGAAGGAAAGGATAGTGAGGTAGTGTGAAGCCTTTCATTGAAAATAAATTCATTTGTCTCTGCCTTCAACAGGGACATACAAAATTGCCTATCTATTTATCTCCCAAATATGTTGAAAGGATTATTGACTTTTAAAAAGTCAAAAAGTCAAAATGTAATAATATTCACTTTTCCAGAATGGATTCAGCCATAATAGAAGCATCCTCTTTTTCCATTATGTTTTCACCTAATGACACAACTTAACTTCAATGTCATCAAAGGACTGATCTTAAATAAAGGGACCAGAAAAAAAAAGAAATACATCTTGTGCTAAATACACACTAAAAATGTCTGCTATTACTCATTGATTGTATTACATGATTACAGGGCATTGAAATCCAGCTAATGCTTCTAAAGTGCTAGGACCAAGGTTTCTCCCCTGGATCTGTGAACAAGAAACTTTGGAAAACAAAGATTACTGGCATCCAACTGGTTCACCAATACCTTACCACCATTTTTTGGTTAAGATTTTACTGATAAAATAGAACACCTTAATCATGAGCCACATCCTGGTATAAATCTGAGTGAAAAGCAGGAAGTTTTATAGAATATATATATATATATATATATTCTGTGGTGAGGGACAAGGGCTTTAGCTGTGTCTACATTTCCCACCAGTGCTGAGGAGGCTTAGATAGGAATGAGGTCACTGGGAGATAGGGAATCAAAATTTTGTAGTTATATGAATAAACATTAATGCTGACCCTCATTGATACTTTAAAATTTGCTATCTTTTTATTACTTCTAATAAACATTTATTCTAATGAGACATGTAGGTTGAAGTAATTAGGAAACAGCAGGACATGAGATGGAGAGGAAGAATTCTCCTAGTGGGATGGAGTCTGAATTGAGTAATCAAGTAATCCACACAGAACAAAACACTAGTTAAATAATATTCCCCACAAAAGAAAAATATAGGAAGCATCCAGACCAGTTCCATACAAATGAGATTAAAAATTGATAATTTAACCATCTCTTTGTTTGATCACCTAAGAATCCTCCTCATCCACCATCCAAGAATCTTCACCCTATTTGCCTCAGTTTCCTCATTTGTCAAATAAGCTAAAAAAGAAAATGAGAAAACTGCTCCAGTGTCTTTGCCAAGAAAAGCTCAAATGGATCACAAAGGGTTGCACTGAAAGTGAACAAAGCTCTGAAGGTTAAAATTTTGTAGTAGAAAGTTTTAAGTTAAAGACATAGTTAAAGTGAAAAATGTGTAAAATTGCATAAGTCAGGAACCAGAAGATAATTATCAGTTTAAACAATTTCCCCATAAGATTTGAAGACGTGAAAAGTATCCCTAATTGCTTCTGAAATTTTCAGTTGCACCTGAAACAACCCAAACCAAACAACCAGTTGAGGAATTCTCATAGCAGATTAAAGGTAAGTTTAAAATGGCCACCTTCATGTTTACCAGACCCTAGAATGTTCAAATGATAGAGTGAGTAGCAGCACAAAATGGCAGTGAATCTAATTTAAGTTTTGAAGCTACAGGGTTTGGTGTTTGTAATCACTGGATGTTCTGTAGCATGACTAAATCAAGTTGTTGATGATAATTTTATGACCATAGTCTGCTTTTTAGCAGTTATTATATATGCTCATGATGTATTATGTCACACTTTCAAAGGCCCTTTTGGTAATTGGAGCTTCATAAGCCTGATTTCCGAGGCTCATTAACATGAAAAATTATCTTAAAAGTTAGCAAACTACATTCACTTTATTTTAGCCGGGAACTTCCAATTACAAAATACATTTTTCTATACTACTAAGAAAAATGTGTCTGATTAGAGCTGATCCTTTTGTACTTCATGATGAATTTAATTTATGTTAAATGCAGTGCTACCAGGTAGCATTTAAAAGAAAATCCACATAAAATGCCCATTTTACTTGTCTTGTAAATTGCTTCCAAAAACCATTAAGCCTGTAAATATTCTACTTATTCCATAGAATTTGCATTGACTCCAGTTGAAGCAGTATGATATTATAATAACAATGATAATTTGTGATAATAACTGATATTTACATAGAACATTTTACAAAATATATTTATGTAGATGTGTGTATATATAGTATATACTTATGTTATATATGTATATATATAAATATATACATAAATTATTTGTGTTTATGAATATGTATTTACATACACACATACATTCTCATTCAAACCTCACAATACTTCTTTGAAGTCAGTACTTTGTTTTCAGTCATGTCCAATTTTTCTTGATCCCATGAATCATACTATACAAGAAGTTTTCTTGGCAAAGATACTGGACTGGTTTTCTCATTTTCTTCTCTCCTGGTTTAAGGCAAACAGAGCTCAGCAACTTGACCAGAAGGATAGTAAGCTTTTGAGGTTGAATTTGAACTCCCATCTTCCTGATTTTAAGCCCAGCGCTCCATCCCCTTAACCAACTGGCTGCCTCTTGAAGTAAGACCTACTCCAGGTCTTATTATATCCATTTCATAGATGAAAAAATAAGGCTCAGAGAATCTAAGTTAAAATGGTAGAAGAGACTGCTAGTCATACAACCAAAAAAGAATCAGAATCAGGATTCAAATTTAGGGTTCCTACCTACTTCCTTGGGAAGGAAACTGTATATTTGGAGTTGACTGATGGATTAGAATTCTGGCTCTGACACAGCAATTCTTTGATTTTAGACAAATCATGTAATTTCCTCAGTTTTTTCATCAATGGATAAAATGAGATTATTCATGTTTAGTTTTTCTATTCTTTAAGTTCTATGTAAATAGAATCAAGTATTAATTTCATTAACCAGTACTCTTACCATCATTACTAGCCATTACTAGTCTATGATCTTTTAATATTCTTCCTTTCTCTATGGTACTCATTGATTTTCCTAAGGAAGAACATTTCGGTGATCCTTAGCTCCTTAAGACCACTTTCTTCCTATTGGTTCAATTTCAATTCAATAAATAGTTCTTAGCTTAGCACAATGCTCTCACAGAGCAGTCACTACATGAATGCTAGTTATTATTGTATGGTTATCATTATTGTTACCATTATTGTTATTATTTTTATTAAGCCTATCTTGATTTCTTTTAGTAATGTATACCTACAAATAATTAGGAGAACTTATATTAATTCCTTGTTGCTGAGAATAGATCACACGAATAAAAACAGTAGATTTCTCTACTTTTAGAAAATTATTAGTTGTTTAAAAACATCAGCCTGCTTGTAAAGCTACCACAAAGATATTTAGGTCTTCAATTCCCTGTCTACTTTATTAGCTGATGTCATTCCTTCTTCTCTAAGGCCATTTGCATGCTGGCAAAATAAAATGAGCCTCACAACATTTGGTCATCATTCTTGGCTTTGTTTTTAGGAATAGTAATAAAAGGACATTTAAAAATCAATAAATTCTTTGAGAAGAAGAATGGAATTAATAAGGATCGAAAAAAAACTTTTATATTAAAAATGTTTTTCATGAAGCAAATCACCTAAATCATTTAATTAATAAAAAAATAAATAGTCATCTTTTGCAGTGGGATGCATCAGGTCTAAAAAATGAAAGTAAATTGTGAAATTTTACACTGAATTTGATTGCTGTATTCAGTCTATATATTCATTCCACAAATCCCTAATTGTTTCCCCTTTTGCTTTTCTTTTGTTAAGATTACCTAAATAATTATTCTAACTGGCAAAGTTATGTTAAATAGCCTGTGAGGGAATCTGACACACGTTCATTCCTAAAGTCTATAACAAAAAGAAGCTTCAGGTGAGATCATCTTTTTTATTATTCTGCTATTATGGAAATACTTGTTTTATTCCATAAATTTAAAATAAAATAAAAAAAACAAAAAGTAATCAATCATAGTAGTCACCTTCCACATTGAGAAACACCAAATTTACAAGACATATATGCTCCTTTAGCTTCAAAAGGACTTCTTCTGATTAGTGTCAAACAAAAACAATAGAAATCATTATGGATTCAGAAGCTGCTGCTTCTATCACTGTCAGGATTAAAAAGGTCATCGTTTTCTGCAGTTCTTTGTTTCTTGATAATCTTACCCCATGACCCAGCCATAACTAACCTAGAGCGAATGGAGCTTTGACCAGGGTGCTGATATTACCAAATGAACACTTCCCCTCAGCAAGACTGTTTTTCCTCACAATGACCACTGTCCCTTGTTTCTCCTTGGGTCATCCATAAGCTTCACAGTCACAGAACCTGCCTTCCCCCCAAACTTCCTGAGGGTCAGACCAGTAGTCCATCTTCTGTCACAAGTGCATATCAGGCTGTGTTTTGTAGGACTGGCATTGACTAGCCCCCTCACTCTAAAATGTTTTTTATACCAAATAAAGATTCCTAAGGATGAATCCACACCACAGTGAAGAAAAATGACTGGGGAGATATCAATTCACTGTCATACCAAAAAAGTTCTATTCCCATATTCCTTTTCCACCCATAGGGAAAAAGGCAATAAGAAGCTACCTTGCTAGAGATAGCCAGCTTAAGAGACCACCCAGAGCAACAAGGGAAGATGAGAAAGGTGAAAGGTAATTTCACTTATTTCATGAGGTCTGAGTCACAGATGAAAAAAAAAATCTGTAGAGGACTCAGCTCAGAAATCAATGAAAGATAGTGACTTCTATGCACCTTGAAACTGGCTTCAGGATCCCTGTTCAACCCCTGTTCAGAGCTATCAATACACTGCCTAAAGTATGCCTTAAAAAGACTCTACCTTCACCTTCACAAGTAATCAGTGATAGGAAATTATTATTACTCTTCTTACTTTTTAAAAAAAATTTCACTTTTTGATTAATGCTTTAGAAATATCTTTCTTCGGCATTATTTCTTTTGGACTTTACAATAAATAAATATAATAAATCACAGGTAATAGGGATATTATATATATATATATATATATATATATATATATATATATATATAATAGGATTTTTTTCTTAATCCTAAACAACTTTCTTATATTTATCAGTGGTGTGGGTATGGACAAGTCACTTGACTTTTTGCGGAAAAATTTTAATGGGAAAGATAATGCCTGGAATATTGGTCTCAGAGAGATATAGAGAAAGTTAAAGGAAGGGTACGTGGTGCAATGGAAAGAATTCTAAACTTAGTCTTAGAACTTGGGTCTGAATTTTGACTCTGCTTTTTACTTGCCATCTCTGTGAATTTGGGCAGATCACAACTTCTCAGAACCTCCCTTTCATAATTTATAAAATGATAGGCAAGGAGATGAATAGCCTTATTCAAGAGTTATAACTGGAAAGTGTTGGGACGCCAGAATCCACGTCTCGTGGCTTGGGGGGTCCAAGAACAGTTTCACTTTTACTAGGCATTTCGGAGATTTATTTGTAAGTTCTTCAATAAGAATAATATCCAAGTTTAGGAAAAAATCTTTTCTTGATGGTAAGAATGGAATAATAATGGAGGGGAAAAGTGTAAAATGGTAGCTATTTAAAGATGATTTAGAACCCAGGATTAGAGTTAACTAAGTAAAAAGAACATGCAGTCAAATTTCCCTCTCTGTGGGCTGAAGACAATTAAAATTCTCATAAATACTACTCCTTCAAGTCCTATAATTTACTTTTCTCCAAAACACAGCAGAAAATTTTCGCATTTTGTGGCCCATGGCCTCTTTCATTACTCTGGAGAACAGAAAGAGATCCTTAAGTTTGCATGAATTTACAGCCCAGCAAGAGAATTACAGTCTTTATACCTATTGGTAATGACTGTTACACTGCATAAATGCCACTGGTGAATGAAAACTAATTACAGTTCTTTCAGGCTAAAAGCTGGCAGTCAAATACCAGTAATTATGCAATGGAGCTAACAATAATACTAAAAACAGTGGCAATAAATGTAATAGCAAAGAAGACAAATAGAGACAATGCAGAAAATCAGCCACTGTGAATAAAAACAAAGGCAACAGCCCTACTCTTACTCGGACTCACAATAGACAGCTAATAAACATTTTTAAAACATTCTGATTATCACACAATGAGTGCAGAAGGTTTAATTCCCCCAAACATATATTATTGTATCTATTCTAAACCCCAAATCTCCAAATATAAATGCATATTATATATACACATATATGTACAAGTAGATTCAGACATGTGTGTATGTATGCATGTAAACTAATATTTTTCATAAATAAGACCAAGAAAACATTCTACCCACATGAAAATGCTTATGAATCCAATTACAAAACAGAATAATGAAGAAAACTGAGTAAGATACATGCAAAATAATTTCAAATGGAGAAAGCACTATAAGTATATGATAACTGAAGGTTTTTTGAAAAAAAAAAAGCCTAAGAATTGTAAAGGGCAGAAGCAAGGAGAGAGTATATTGTAAATATGGGGGATATCCTATGCAAGGAATGGAGTGTCCTTTGTAAAAAAAATAACAAAAAGTTCAGTTTGAGCATCAAAGATATGAAGGGGAGTCAATGCATGATATTGCTAGAGATGAGATAGAATAACAACTAGTTTGTGAAGAGTTCAAAATGTCAAAAAGAAGAATTTGTCATTGAAAGGGAGCTGTGTAAGGGGAGAAAGGTAGAAGATGGAAAGGATAGGGAAGAAATAGTATCTCAACTCATTCTATGTACTGAAGGCAGAGACTGCATTAAATACTTTCTAAAAGAACAATTGATGGACTAGCTAAGGATTTTGTTTCCCTAGCTCTCTTCTCTTGGACACTCTTCCCTCCCAACTGATTTCTTTTCTGGTCACCCAGTAGAAATATCTGGGCAAGAAAGGTAATAAGTAATCCACAAAACTATCCTATGCAATGCAAATTCATTGGAAGGACTATTGAGAATCTACAGCCTGGGGACCAGAAGGGTGATACTGTCCCATGACTCTGAGTTTAGCCATCTATATCTACAAGTAATATATTTATTGGTGTTTTTGTTGGTGGGAATGGGATAATGAGGAGGTATGATATAACTCCCTAAGAGGAAAAGAATCTTATCTACCAATGGGACAGGCTTTGTGTCCCTCAGGACAACGACCTTCCAACTTTTTAAATCATATATTCCATCAAGAAAAGGTAAGTTCACTGCCCATATGTGTATATTTATTAAATCACATTTATATTTTATGGGCCAAATCATTACATACATTATAAAACATATAATATTTGAAACAAATAGATAGGATCAATATGAAATAATAATTGATCCTAATATCAATATCAATAGGAAAGAAAATCTCTTTAGGGAGAAGGGATTTGGAAAATCACCATAGCAGTTATGAGGAGGATAAACTGGAGGATGCTTAAGGCAGGAGGGCCAGGTAGGAGGCTATTGCAATAAATCAGGAGAGAGAGAAATGTTGACATTCTGAAAGGGGAATGTGAATGGAGGGGAAAAGAGAAGGGAATAAATGAAAGAGATGTTGTGGAGAGAGAAAGAAAAATCACAACTTGGCAATGGAGTTAAATATATCTGATGAAGTAGCTCAAAAGAAAAATGAGATGCACAAAGGTAGAGAATCCAGTCCAAATGTTTATATGAACTATTTGTGTCTGACCTGGGAGAGAGTATTCCGAGCTCATATTAGTCTTTTTGATCACAGTTGGACACACTACTTGACTTTAACATAGTGATGTCATTTTGATCTTCTTCGAGAAGGAAGGACAAAAAATACGGCTCATCATTCTAACCTTTACAATCTGAATTACATCATCTTAAAATAAATGATTGTGCCTTAATTATCTTTGTATCTCCCTTAGGGTCTAACAACAAGCATCATTCACAATAAGGAATTAATAAATGTTGGATGGATGAATGAATGGTTTGTGGACATATGATTTTAAATGTGCCAATTGCAATCCTACTTGCATCGATATAGGTCTCATGCAGTAGGTATTCAATAAATACCTGCTAAATAAGTAAAAGGAATTGAATGGAGGAGTGAGGATGATAGAGGAGAGTGACAGAAGAGAAAGAAAAGTCCAATTTAGACTCCCTCAAGGAAGTATTTTGAAGATGAGACAGTCTCTGCTTTTGTCCTTGGAATTAACTGGCAGTTCCCAGGAGAATAGGTAATGTTAGTTCAAATACTTTAATTTTGTTCTGAACTGCTTTCAGCTTCTGAAGGGTAAGATATTCACTTCTGGCGTCAAGGATTGAAAAAGGAATATTTCCATAATTTCATTTGGGCATGTTGTCATATCAGCTTTGAATCTTGTAGTGAGTTCAATAAATTGATGGAATTAGATGTGATATCTGAAATTAATTAGAATAAAAATTCACAAACCTCTCAGAAAGCAATTTTCATTAAAAGACAGTAGTATTCCAAAATTTACTTTGGATCTTCAAATCTTATTTTACTGAAGGAGAAGGGTTTTCAGACAAAGATAGCATTTGAATCTATCATATTTAGGTTTGTGTGAATGCATGCATGTGCATGTGAATGTGAGAGAGAAAAAGATACATAGAATTGTATAAAATTATATAAAAATGACTATATGTTGAATATAACTATATAAGTACATATATACCTGTTCAGATAAATAGATGAAGCACCTAGGTGGTATAGTGAATGGAATGTCAGGAAAACCTAAATTCAAATCCAGTCTCAGATACTAGTTGTGAGATTCTGGGAAGGTCACTTAATCCTCTCTGCCTCAGTTGCTCATCCATAAAATGAGCTGGAGAAAAAATATCAGAACACTCCAGTATCATTGCCAAGAAAATCCCAAAATGGAGTCACAAAGAGTCAGACATGACTGAAGTGACTGAAAAACAGCACTACCCACTCACTCACACACACATATATGAACGTGTATACGCATTTGTGTATAGACACAAACATAGATACTATAACATATATGTGTACAGTAACAACACACACATATACATGTTATCTTGTCATGGAAGGAGCACTAGATTTTTGTAACAGAGGACTAGGGTTCAAATTGAAAGTGTTACTCTAGAGGACTTTTGAGCATCTTTGTAGCTCTAGATCTCTGATCCTAAGATCCTTTGATAGTTATATTTTTATAGCTAGCTGTATCTGACATTAAGATCCACACACATACCAAATGGAAAAGTTTGAATATTGCTCCAGTGGCATACTGACCATATAGATATATGGTCCATGGATGATGATATTTTGGGGGGGGCTACAATAATGGATGAGACAGATAAAAGAAGAAAACATCCTTCAACACTATGGGACATTTTTCTTCTTCTGTAATTGTGATAGAATGACCAGAAAGAAAATATGAGCATGCTAAGTATCATGGTTTTTTAAGCTATATACAATTTAATTTTTCATGCTCTATGTCATCAAATTTGCTCATTTATGCAGTGAAGAAGTTAGACCAGAGGATCCCTCAGTTCTCTAATGTCCTTTGAATCTTCTCCTTATGCACTTGAAATCTCATGAATTCATCCACTTCACTAACAATCTATATCTTATTTTTCACAGACATTCTCATAATATATGCTATCATTTATTAAATTAAATGGAGATTTAATGAGATTAAATGGAGATTTTAATGAGATTAAATGGAAGGATGGTTTATAGCATCTTCTTGGAACAGTTAATGAAAGACATGACAGGATTGGTTTCATTGAACATTTCAAGGCTAGAAGAAACATTTGTTTGATGAGATATTTAGTCTTCTTGAATTCAATTTTAGAAGTCTTCAGTACCTATTATCTATTATATCCCATGCTACATTTTGAGGGGTTTTTTAATATATATATATATATATATATATATATATATATATATATATATATATATATATATATATATATATATATTCACTACCCTAAGTTTATTTTCTAATGGGTGAGAGGATACAATACAAACAGATGGGGAAATATAAAATACACACAAAATAAAAGAAAGAAGCAATGATTCAATGGGAAATCTGCCCTCTTTTTAAGTCTAATTTTATTGTAGCTAAATGTGAATACCTACATTATGTAAGATTTGGAAATATTTACTCATTACAAACAAGTGGAAAAGGGAAACCCAATGGATGGTGCAGCATCTTTTAAAGAGGAAAAAGAATCAAATAAATTCTGTGAAGAACTTATTGAAGTTCTTTATTGAAGTTCTCCAAACTAAAGTAATAATATTCCTTGATATTCTTTGGCTGCATTGTGAAGTAGATACAAGGTATAATTATGTTGAAGTAGATGACTTAAAGTTTTAAAAAATTAAAAAGGGTAAAAGTCTGTTGATTACTCCAAAGTCTTACGTGAAATGTTTTCATCTAAATATTTTCATCAACGGAAATTGGAAAGGGTGAACATGCTGAGTATCACAAAACATGAAATCTACTGTATTTTAAAAGGAACAATGGGTTACTGACCTTCAGTATACAGATTGTTGATTGAATAGAGCAAAGAACAAAATCAATACCAGATTTGAAGAATAGGTATGATAGGAAAAGCGTTGGGCTAGGTTGCAGGAAATCTGGGTTCAAATCCTCTGACCTGCCCACTCAGAGAAAGCAGGTCCTTTCTGTCACTACCTGGCTTTTGACAAATCACTTTGACCTCTCACTTTTTTCAACTTTAAAAAGAAGGTCTGAACTAGATGTTCTCTATTGCACTTCTCAGTTCTCATAATGTATCAATCTATATAAACCTAAGAAAGAGTCAAAATGGGAAGAAATTGCATGTGATTGTAGCAGCTTCAGATCAATCTGTTTTAAAAAGCTGCCCATACACACACCTCCAAAAATGTGAAATTGATAAAATTCAGACATTAACTCTCTTGCCACTTTTTGAGAGAAATTCAACATGTGTAAGCTTGTCTCCACAAGAAAGAGATTTAAAGAATATAGAAACAACCTCCAGCCAATTAACCCTTCATCTTCTTGCAAAGCAGAGATGTAGCTTTGAGCTCATTTATGCAATCTCTTTGAGTATAAGGGCTATTTTTAAAATTTGCACTCACTCAAATGGGTAGGAATCATCATTAAATTGTTATGAGAATGTAAGCATGAAGCACTCAGGGCTTGTTATCTTCTCCATAAGCCCCCCAAAAGCCACGCCAGATACAAGATAGTTGTGGGTCAACTTTCACTCAAAACCTAAGCTGACTCATAGAATCCTCATTAATATGTTTATCTTACTAGTCATTGGAAGACACATTTTAAAAAATAAATCATAGTAAGAAAAGTCACAATGGAACAAGTCCCCAATAAAACTGGGACATTTCCCCACAAATTCTGACTTCATCAATAGGAAGAGTATCTAGGAAAAACTATGGAGAGGCACTCACATAAGGAACATGCTGGACCAGAGATCACTTATGGTGGATTTATGGAAGGAAACAAGCAAGCTATTACAGGTAATTTTCTAAAAGCAGGCTATTTTTTTCAGTTTCACAATATGCTAAAAAGTATAGCAAATATTGGATCTCACTCTATTGTTTGCTGATTTGAAAAAGTCATTTGACTCAGAGCAAAAGGTATGCTTAAAGGCTCCCAGCAAATAAGATATCTCCCATAGGGGATAGAGATAAGACCCGCGATTCCTCTGATTTAGAAATTATAACCACTTGAGAAATCTTGCTCTATCCATGCAAGTTGGCAGGTTCCATGCAACTTATCATCTTAGAATTGCCTAAAACAGCTGTGTCAAATTTAAATATAAATGAATCCCTGCAAACCACATATTGATTCATTCAGTTTTTCAGTTGTATCTGATTCTTCATAATCTGTACAGGTTTTTTCTTGGCAAAGATACTGGAGTGGTTTATTATTTCTTTCTCCAGTGGATTAAGACAAACAGAGGTTAAGTGCCTTGACTAAAGTCATACAGCAAGTGTCTAAGGCTACATCTGAATTCCCGTCTTCCTCACTCCAGGTTCAGTGCTAGATCCACTGTGCCATCTAGCTGACACATATTGACTCAGAAAACCACAAATTAACATTTTCTATGTTGTATAACATTTTTATGTATTTTGTTAAACAATTCCCAATTATATTTTGGTATTGTAGCTCCTCGCCCTGAATTTAACACCCCTGGCCTAGGAGGTAAATTACTAAGGCACACAAAACCAGAATATGTCAAAATCAGGAACTGAACCTTCAAGCCCAGTTCTCTCTGAACTATTTCATATATGCTATTTCAGATTCTATCACAAAGATAATTTTGTTCAACGGTTCATTGGGTCATCAATCAGGAAAATAATATGCCCCACACAAGGAACAAGTGGAAGAGGGATTTTCTATAAATGGCATTTCTGTTGCTTCTGGTTTTCAAAGACATTGCATTCATTGCAACAAACTCCAAAGTATCAACATATATATTGTACATATAATATATACTATGTACATATATCTTATCTTCATACATGTAATAATACATGTGGTATATCATATAATATATAATGATATATACTATATATATTATATGTGTGTGATTTGATCCATAAATTGATGATAAATGATATATGCACATATTATGTTTTTAAAAGTGTACACATGCATATAAATGCATGTCATATACATAATTCTAAGAAATTCTAAGAAATGGATTAAATAAACTGGTTTGTATTATTCAAGTTTAATTTACTCACTTCCTTCCTTATATTCCTCCTGCCCCTTTCTTGTCCTATTGTTCTTTGCCCTCACTCCAGCTATATATAAAGACATCACTCCAATATAGATTTAAAGTAAAACATAAAATTAAAAAATTAGCTAGGTAATTCAAGCAAAATAGTTTCTATTTTCTACTCAATTCTGACTGCATGCTCCAGTCACATCAAGATATCTGACAGAATTGAAGTATTTTGTTCCAACTCATTCAGGACCTGCTGATGAGAAAGAAAAATGATTAATTAAATTCAAAATTGCACTGAAAGTTTTCTGGGGATGATGGAAAAGAATAATATTTGTAGTAGGGAGAAATGTGCACACATTGTATAATCAGAAACCAACTTATCTACTGTGATAGGAAATAATCTATAAATGGCTGATGTGGTGCATAACAATGAGTTTCTATCATTCTATTGCATTCAGGAAATTCTGCAGGAATCTCATAACTTAATAAAAAATAAAATCTGCAGAAATGCTGTTCAACTTGTCCAGCTTTAAGTTTCTGTAGGATAAACTCAACTCCCAGAGGTAACCCTATCTCATGCCATATAATTCTGTAGAATCAGATGTGTTTAACAGCATTAAGTGACAGAGATTAAACTCAAAGATCAATGCTCTTTATTTCCTTGGAGAATAATAGAAGATACTCATAGATAGCATGGCATTTTAAAAAGTCTACTTTCATTTAAATCAGATTTGCATACATGGAAATCAATAAACAGCATGATAATTCTGTATTACAGAAAATATTGATTTCATAGGAGATTGAATAAATGAAAACCCCCCAACATTTATTAAGTGCTTATTATGTGTCAATCACTGTGCTAAGTACTCTAGAAATAAATAGAAATACCAGACTGTCCCTATTCCCAAAGATCCCAAATTCTAATTAGAGGAGAAAATTATATGAAGGATTCAGCTATAGGGCAGATGGGAAAAACTAATAGAACTAAGGGAGCAATAAAAGGGTCCACTCTGAAAAAAAAGTGCATTTATTTGAAAGGATGCAGTTGATGACTCCTTGAGCATCCAGGCGGTATGAACAGTTATGGCCACAATCTATGATTGTTTGGAAAGGGCTGATAGCCTTCAGTGTTAGGAAAGAACAAAAGTTCTGGGTTTTCTCCTGTGGGGATGAAGATGGGATGGGGTCAGTATGTAACAGGAAGAGGATCTAGATGAAGCAATAACCACATACTTGCTCTACATAAGTGGTTTTTATTTTTACACTTGACATATTTCCTGGAAATTTCTTTCACTTCATTTTATGCTGTCCAATTAGAAATGTGTGTGTGTGTGTCTGTCTAGACTTGGTCTAGTCCTCTACTTCCAGGGACTAACATATTGATTGCAGTTAGTACAGATTCCCGACCACAGCCCTATTGCATCTCTGAACTCCCAAATTCAAGCAATCCACTATCCTCAGCTTCATCAGAAGCAAGAACTACTCACTTTGATTACATGTGACCAGGTGCAATCATCCTTATAGGTTTTTAATAAAAATAGCAATCAAAGATCCTTCTTTTCCTTGGAGCTGATAGGAGCCATCCTGGGCATAGAACAAAGAATTCTGAATTTGGAGTGAGGAATCCAGGTTCTCAGTACCTGGTACATAATAACCTGCTTAATAAATGCTTTATTTCAGGAACTAGCTAACTCTGCCACATGGGCAAGACACGTAGAATTGGGAAAGTCAGTGAGCTTCTTGGGGTCTCAGCCTTCTTACATATAAAATAAAAATACTGATGTTGAAAATCCTATCTTAAAAACTTTATGATTTCATGAATTACTTCATTCATATGGATTCTGCTTCCAGAATAACAATGTAATAACCTATTTATGAAAATAAATGGATTATGTGCAATCTTAGATTTGGAACTGGAAAACATCTCAGAGGTCACCTAGATAAAAATCTGTTTAGATTAATGAAACAAAGGCCCAGAGAGGTAAAAACCAACATTCTAACCCATGTCCTCTGACTCTGTATCCATATAGCTTTTCCTGCTTCACCACAGAGCAAGGATGTGAGAAAAACAGTGCTTTGTATTGCTTCAAATTAAAGCAATGGACAGAAGATACTACTATCTCCAACATAGTTACATGAAACTTTGGACAGAAATGATCTAAGCTCTAGGACAGCTTCAGTAACCAAAAGCAATGTTTTCTTCCATTTGGGAATATTTTTCCTCATCATTTGGATATAAAATATCTGTTGATAACTTCTAAACTTTAACTACAAAGCTCCCTATATAGTCAAGACTTGGTAATTTCTTGGTTAATTCAGATTCAGTTCAGAGGCAAAGAAAAGAAAAGGAAAAAAAGCAGAATTCTGAGTTCTAAGTGATAGCAAACAGGAAAATAACTGCATGGCACACATCCTCTGCTAGGGTTCAGTTTTTATTTAATTTTTCCCTTATGATCTGAAAGAAAAGCAATCGCCACACAAAATTGAAACTGCTTCTGAATTGGAAACCAATCTTGTGAAATATAAGCAGGAAATAAGAAAATAATGTTCAACTCAGACAAACCAAACCTAATAAGTCTTAGGTAAAATAATTCAAAATACCTGAAAGGAAATAATAACTACACAGGAGTAGGGGGAGGAGTGGATGGACAAGGATAAAGAGGAGCAGAAGCAAAAGCAGAGACAGTAGGAGAAAGAAGAGGAGGAAGAGAGTGAGAAGAGGAAGATGAAGAAGAAAAAGAAGGAAAAGAAGAAGAGGGAGAAGAGGAGTTAATGCAACTTCTCTTTAATTTTACAGAGAAAGGCAATCTAAGTACTCAGAGTACTGGATGTGTGTAGGATGTCACCACACAAAGCCACAGTACGCTGCACAAAATGCAACCTTCAGCTTCAGCTGGCTACTATGAACACAATCTGTGTAAATGAGCAGTTAACTTGATGATCCAAAGGTGACCTATGTACTTAAACTGGGTAGATCACTAAAAAGAAATCAATATCAGCCTTTTGAAAGTTCCTGGAGGAACTTGTGATTTCTTTACTCTTTAGAATGCCTACAAGTCCCCCATTCTCTCCTTTTGCTCTCCAGAGAAGAACAGGCCTTTCTTTCCCTGTGGCAAGGCCGAATGTTCTGCTTCTGCCCCTGAAACAACACCTCCTAGCCCCTCTGGGAGCTTGCCACACTTTTTCCCATCAACCATTCTCTGCATCTCAACTCTTTCTGTCTAGGAGGTGACTGAGGTAGAGCGGTGCCGGATGTGCTGAATCCGGAGTCAGGAAAACCTGATTTTAAATCTGCTCTCAGACCATCAGCATGATTTTGTGACCCAGGAAAGTCACCTGATCTGCGTGCCTCAATTTCTTTAACTTATTTCTTCACCAAAACATTGGGAGGCTATTATTACCCGCTTCTTACAGTTGAAGCTCAGTTCCTGCAACAAAGTAGGTACTTTAAAAAATGCTTGTTTCCTTACTATCTATTGACTCTTTTCCCTTTCCCTTAAAACGTGCTGTTTCCACAAAAAACCCTCTTTTTTTGACCTATCCCCCCTTAACGAACCCTTCTTTCTTCCTCTTACTCCCACCATTTCTCTTTGAGTCTGTGTTTGTCATTCTCTCTCTATTGCATTCTCTGTCGCTGTCTCTGTTTCTGTGTGTCTCTGTTGCTCTTTTTGTCTCTCTCTCTGTCTCTCTCTCTACTGTACTGCTCTCTCTGTCTCTATTTCTGTGTGTCTGTCTGTCTGTTGGTCTTTTTTTGTCTCTCTCTCTATGTCTCTCTGTTTAGGTCTCTCTGTTTCTCTCTCTCTGTCTGTCTTATTGCTCTCTTTGTCTCTGTTTCTGTGTCTCTGTGTCTCTATCTCTCTGTCTTTATGTCTCTGTGTCTCTGTCTCTGTCTCCCTCTCACTCACCACATACATCTCAGATCTGTCTTTTTCTCTCATGCAACCACTGTAAAAGGAGGGGACTAGAGTCAATGTCCTCTAAGGTCCCATCCAAAGTCTACATCTATGATCCTATAATATACCACTATGGAATGTAATCTCTGAGAAGTGACTTGTTTCTTCTTGTCTCGGATTTATCCATAGAAGCCAATAAGTATCTGTAGAGATGAGGAAAAACTATAACATGTAACATATAACCAGAACAGATGTATCCCAATCTTCCTTCCTTCCATGACACAGACTTAATCGATAGTAATCAATTAAGGGAAATTAAGCCAAGTTCGGTTGAACAAACTACCTATCTACCAACCAAGATTGGGACAATCAGATCTCACTAGCTCATTTTGTGTGTGTGTGTGTGTGTGTGTGTGTGTGTGTGTGTGTGTGTGTGTGTATGTGTGTGTGTTTAACTTTTCCTTTCCCTGGACAGCTAATTAAAATACACGTATCTCCTTACTACTAGTCTAGAAATGAGCTTGAACATTCTATTGGCTGTTCCAGTTGGGAACCCCAATTATTT
Source organism: Sminthopsis crassicaudata (assembly GCF_048593235.1). Lineage (NCBI taxonomy): Eukaryota > Metazoa > Chordata > Mammalia > Dasyuromorphia > Dasyuridae > Sminthopsis > Sminthopsis crassicaudata. Next base: position 66,345,423 of record NC_133622.1, read on the forward strand.
GGAATTCTCCCAGCATGCTTTAGGAATGGGTGGGAAGAATTACTCAAGAAGGATTTTAATCTAGAAACAACCTTTTTAATGTCATGGACCCTTCAGTAGTCGAGTGAAGTTTATGGACTCCTTTTTGGAATAATATTTTAAGTCCATAAAATATATAGGATTACAAAAGAAACATTATTTTGAAGTATTTTTTTAATGAGGTCATAGATTCGGGTTAAAAATTACTACATTATTCTAGCTAGATTCTTTTGATTCTTGACTATGCTATGTTACTATTGGTTCCAAAATTGGGAAGGGAAAAGAAAAAATTAGTAAGACTCTCAAAAATTATTGAGCATTATTAAATTTATGCACCTATCTGAATCCAGACTTTTCTTGGCCCACAAATTGAAAAAAATCAGTGAAAATAAAAGTAATTTAACACAGAATTATGCTTGTTTTCATCAAGCTGAGTCCCATATTCAAATCACAGCTGATCTTCAGCAAAAGGTGTTAGAAAATGAGCCAACATCGTGACCTTATCTATAGCTGCCATTAACTTCCTCTTTTACCTGACCCCTTGATCACATTTCCCTCCCTTTTGAAAGTGGGAACTGTCTCACCCACTGGCACATCAGGGTAGACTTATTAAGGAAGAAAGGACTTAAAAGTATTTCACTAGGCATTTCTTACTAACAGAGACCAGACAGCAGCAAAATAGAGATAACAGGAATTGAGAGCAGAGGGGAAAATTCAATGTTCTCATTAATTTTCTTGTGACTAGAAGATGTATAAAGGGTTTCACACTACGTTGCTGCAGGATATCTCAAACTTGTCTATAAAGAAAAAAAAATGTCCTACCTTAGTTCATCACCAACTATTGATCAACTAACTTCCTTTACTCTATAGTGACATCTGGAGGTGGGATGAAAGGATCTTTAAAAATCTTCCTAGATGAGGTGAAACAGAAGGTCTTCACACAGGGAGGGCACAAAAGAAAGAAAAAAAAAATACCCCATATCAAAAACCCATCTTCAAAGCATGAAATAATTGTCTTTCCAGAATGGAAATGACATTTTCTCTTGGTTGCTGTTGTTTTACGAAAGTTCTCACCATTTCAAGTACATGTATTACAGCTGGTTCATCAGATGTATGGCTACCCCGTGGTTGGAGTTTTTGTCTCTGATAAAAACAGCTCAGATTGTGTCAAGCCTCAGGTCATCTGGAATCTCTTCTTCAATCTGGGCCCCAAGAGATGTGGGGAAGGATGATATCTGGCAATTCTCTCCTTCCCACTTCAGGATGTCAGCAGGGACTCCACCAGCCTCGGAAGCCTTGTTGTTTTTCATCTGCTTGATGGTTTTTATCTTTCATCAAGAAGCACAGAGATTCTGAGCTTGGGTCTTATTGGAATGGGATAGAATATTGAAAACCTTCTTGTCAGCGATGGCGTCTCAGTTAAGAAGACTCATCCTTCCAAATGGAGTTTCCAAAATATACTCATGCTTCACTTCCTTTCCCTGCTCAGTAATGGTTTGCACCCATTAGGAAAATGAGTGAAGAATCAAAATGATATTTTCAAGCTCAATATATGAAAGTCCATTTGGCAGGGTGGTTTTTGTATTAATGGACTTCTATGTTTAATAGAGATCAGATGATCATAGGTTTCACAAATTAAAAGTTGTGTTTTTTAAAATACCTTTGGAAACGTAGCAGCGTGATGGAGATGAAGAATATGATCAGAGAGAATTCAGGCTTGTTACTGGTTACTTTTTACCATGTTCCATTTGCATGTTTCTTTAAGTCAAGCAGTCAACTAGCCTTTATTAAATGCTAGATACTGTGCAAAACAGTGGAGATATAAAGAAAAGCAAAAAAAAAGTTTCTTCCCTCAAGGAACTCACAACATAATAGGGAAGATAACATGCAGACAACCATGTATAAAATGTGTGTGGAGGTAAGTTCAGAGGAAAGACATCAATATTTTTTTGCTGATGCATTTGGGGTTAAGTGACTTGCCCAGGGTCACACAGTTAAGTGTCTGAGACTAGATTGGAACTCAGGTCCTCCTGACTTCAGGGCAGGTGCTCTATCCACTGAGCAACCTAGCCACCCCAGGAAGACATCGATATTAAAGAGGACAGGAAAAGATTTCTTAAAGATGATGGTCCTTTAGCAAATACTTGAAGGAATTCAGAGAATCTGGAATGTCAAGTGATGGGATCATATTCTAGGAATGGGGGCAGTGAATGAAAACAGTCAGGAGATGGAGTATCAGTAACTTGACCAGTACTACTGGACCATAAAATATGGGGACAGGAATAAAGCATAAGAAGATGAAAAACTAGAAAAAGCCAAGTTATAAAGTTTGAAAGGCAAAGAGAATGTTTTATTTAATCCTGGAGGTAATAGGGAGCCATGGGAAGAATTCTCCTTTTGTTCAGTTTTGTGTCTATGGATAATGAATGTTTACAATGTAGCCCTCTTTGTATTGTCCCAACTGCCTATTATGGTCTGGAAAAGAGGTATCCTTGAACCTTCGGATTTTATGCAGCCCCATCCCAAATCCATTGGTATGGGACTCTCTCCTTATTGTTGGAGATAAAGGCCATGGTTGCATTAGGGATGGGACAGAGTTGGTGAGAAGTAACCAAGCTCCTTTACCAATATCTTTCAAATCTCGCTTTGGAGACTCTTCAAGCAGAAATATCCCCTTGAGACTCTTCCGGGCCAGTTCTTTTGGGGGCTGGTCAAACTTTAGGTCTTCTTCCTGTGTAGTGTCTAAAGAGAGAAGATAGAAAAGGCCAACTGAACTTCAGGTAGCTGAAGGAAAAAATTCTGAAAACTCAGGAGAGGAGTAGATCATGTCCATTGGCAAATGATAGTAAGGAAAAGGAAAATTTTATCCACTTACTTTAAGTGGTAAATTAGCAGTTCTATACGAGATCTATCCATCTATCAACCAAAACAAGGAAATCAGACAAAAAAGGTAATAGAGATGGGGTGGGATAGAGGGGAGGAAGGACTGAACACTCAAAATGGTCACAAGAATCTTGCTCAGCTGATTTCCATATTTATAGATCATTAAAAACAAATTGTTTTGAATCAAAGTAGCAACGGTTCTTACCTTCTATTTTACAAATGACAACTTTGAGAAAAAAACATTGCTCCATGTGATAGAAGGCCAGATGTGAATGATTTCATAGGCAAGAATTAGAGTTCTGGCTTTCATGGTGAGAGGCAGTTATGACTTAGTGTCAGAGAACTGGTATCAGAGCTAAGAAAGCCTGGAATTAAGTCCTGCCTTGACAAACACAGAACAATTAATTTCTCAGTATTCATAAGAATATAAATTGCAGAGAAGATATAATCTGCATCAATACAGGGACTTTTCTCTATTTCTTTGAAATAATAGATCCTATCCCCTTCCATCATAGGTACAAGCAAGGACAACATTTTGGAGTCAAAGGGATCCTTTCATTGTAATATCCTATCCTAAAACTGTCACTTAATGAACTGACTAGCTTCAAGGTGCAGGTGTACAAAATCACAGAATCTTAGAGCTGAAAGAGACCTCAGATGGTCAAACCCACTTTTGAGTAAGAATCCCTACTACATCCTCAACAAGTGGTCATCTAGTCTTTTCCCAAAAAAGTATCAGTGAAACTTAACAACCCATTCTAATTGTGAATAACTCTGGTTGTTAGGATTATTTAAATCAAGTCTAAATCCCCCTCTTTGTGATTTTCACTGATTTCTTCTAGCTCTCTTGTCTTAGACCAAGTAGAGTAATTCAGTTCCTTCTTTTCCTCCACGATAACTCTTAAAATACTTCAAGGCACCTATTCTACCCTTCTAATAGCTCTTCTCCCTTCCAAATACCTCTAGTTTCTTCATTTCATCCCTATACAGATAAACTTGGTGCAGCTTAACAACCTGAAGAGTTTCTTTCTGATACTATTCAGCTGATGAAGACTCTTAGTAAACTTTGGTACCCACAGCTATAACCAATATTCCAATTGGAGTCTGGCCAATACAGTAGGAGTATGAGCCCTCCAATCCCAAATATTATGCCTCTCAATATAGTCTTGGGCTTTGATTAATATTGAGTATATGACTCAATTAGGATCATTACCACTCATCAATTCAACTCAATCAGCATTGCTTAATCTCCTATGATGTTTAGGAAAGTGACTTTTAAATTGCTTCATAATCTGACTAAATTCTATGTTTACTTTATCGTTTACTATATACTCTCCTTCATGCAACCAAACTGGACAGATCACCATTCCTCATCCAGAACAGTTTCTTTCCTATCTTTAAGTCTTTGCATAGGCTTCCCCTTAGGCCTAAAATATACTCCTAGACTTCACAGAATCCTTAGTAGTTTTCAGAGGTCAGCTCAGATGCTACTTCCAAGTCTATCTTGATGGTACCTACTTTCACCATCATTTGCTGGCATCCTTCCCATAGAAATATATATTTTATATTTATATACTTTCTATTTTATTTTCTGTATACACATTATTTTCCCTCCTGAGACAATAAACTCCCTGAGGTTAGGAACTGCTTCATTTTTCTTTTGTATACCAGTAATTACCACAGTACCTGACAAAAGGCGACTAATAGGTATTTGCTAAATGAATTAACATGAATGAATGAATGAACAAAGAAATAAATAGCTTTGGTTAATTATCATAATTACAATTAGCACTTAACACAGTGTGGTTGCCATATCCCAAGGTTGATTAATATTGAGTATACAGTTCAATAAAAAACCCAGATCATTGGCTGAGTTTCTCCTGTTTCATACTTGTGATATTGACTTTTTGAATTTGTCTTTGCCATGATGTGTGCGTGTGTTCTTGTGCCTTCTATAGTATTGTATACATTTAGACATTCCTAAACAATAACAGCTTGCATTTTTTGTTTTTCTTCACAGGTTATTTTTACCTTTCTAAATCCGATTTTTCTTGCGCAACAAGAGAACTGTATAAATATGTAAACGTATATTTAAAATATACTTTAACATGTTTAACATACATGAGACTACCTGCCATCTAGGGGAGGGAGTGGAGGTAAGGAAGGGAAAAGTTGGAACAGAAGTGAGTGCAAGGGTCAATGTTGAAAAATTACCCATGCATATGTTCTGTCAATAAAAAGCTATAATAATAAAAAAAGAATTTATGTAACCACATTAGTCATCTGTTCATGACGTGCTCATGGAAGAATATAAACATGAACACAAGCCTTCACAATTTTCCTGATTTTTGCCTATATCTGCCTTGACTTTGTGCTGATGCAGATCAAAATGAATGCCAAAAGATGGTAGGACCTTTGCTATGTCTTCTTCTATATGTCACTATTTTATTCATATTTTCCATTTTTTTTCAAATTTTTGTTCTGAAAAACTTCTGTCAACAAACTAATAGACAATGAGTGAAATTTCTTCTACAATTAGAAAGAATACTAAAATGTGTGAAAGATAAAGATTCTTTATAGGCAAACAAAATTGTTTTCAGTAACTTTGTGTAGATATTTTGAATGCTTTGAGGAGATGGATTTATCAATTCTTATTCCAGACTTATCAGTGCAGAGCTGTATATGTATAAAGATGATAACAACTTCCCCAGGAGTGGATTAAATTAAATTATAAGTAGGATCAAGGTGGGGAAGGGGGAAATATGCAGGACACACTTTTAAATTTAATTATTAAAATGTTAATCATTATTATTTAACAATATCATTATCAAAATAATATATTTTATCATTTTGTTTATTTAAATTATTATATCTAAATAAATTAAAACTATATGATATTTTTAAAAGATAAAGCTATGTATCCAGAATGAGAAAATTTTTAGACTCACACTGTACCATCCCTGATCAGAATAAATCTAGAGCTAGTATTCTGAACCTTTAGTCCATGAACTTGGTTTTTAAAAAATATTTTAATAACTATATTTTGTTATAATTGTTTTCTTTTGTAATCTTATGTATTTTATTTTAAGGTCTATAATTTTTTTTTCTGAGAAAGAATGCATGTTTCGTAAAACTGCCAAAGAGCTTTATCATAAAACAAGGTTAAATATTTCTGTTTTAGATTGTTCTCAAGTTCAGTTCTAGGAGCAAAAAAAATTCCACAAAAATCAAAGGAAGAGGGATTTCCAAGAAGTATAGGATGGTTAAAGTATGGAAAGCCAAAAGAAAGTTCAGGAGAAGGAGGTAAGTAGTGACCTCTGGAAGATCAGTTTTAATAGAGTGGTGAGGAACATTACTAAAGAACAAGAACTAGGATAAAGACATATAAAAGCTATATCATATAGAGTACAGTTGAAAGAATTGAGTTGAGGGAATTGGGAGAAGATAAGATAACCGAATAATCAAAGAGGGAATAGATATTCAGTGTTTCTCTGTTGGGCAGAATGAAAACCACTGGATAAAAGTTATAGGAGGTCAGATTTTATCATAACACACAGGAATATTGAGAGGTAGTGATGAACAAGGAATAAAATGCTGGTTGTAAAACTTGGAAGATCTGGCCTCTAGTTCTACCTCTGTCACACAATGCTTGTGTGATTCTGGACAGATCACTGAAACTATCAATATTTTAGGAAACTCCCTAAGACTCCAACTTTCAGAGAAGATGAATGGTTATAGGGAGTTTCTTTACACGGGAGTAGTCTATCCTGATGAAATTGCATGTCCATTCCCTATTTCTATACACAAACATTATCTTTTTTTAAAAACCAAATCCTTCAACAATTGATCAAATAAATTATTTCCTATAATATAATGTTCAAACAGAAAATGGACAAAACTACTATAGAAAAGATTCTGATAATTAATTTGAACTATATGACTGCTATGATCCTTTGCTATTTAAATACCTGGTGACTTACAGTTAAGATAGCTAGATGATTTTTTTTTCATTTTTCTTTTGATGGTTTGGTATTAAACAAAAGACGTTTAAAGTGGCGCAACTTTTAGAAAGGATATGTGCTCATGTTGATATAAATTTCTGGGAAATGTTGAACGGAATGCTGATACCAATGATATATGAGTCTAGTATGTATCAACTTAATTGATATAAAACAAATGTTAAAAGGAAAGAAAAAAAGGAGGAAGGAAGGAAGGAAAGGGAAAGGAAGGAAGGAATTTTGTGACAAATTTCTTCAGTTACATGAAGCACTTTCAGGTAGAAAATAAATTTATTCTACTTGGCCCTAGAGGACTGAACTAAGAACAATTGGTAAATGTTACTTTGATGTAAAGTATAGCCTTCCAGCAACTAAAACTACCCAAAAGGGGATGAAACTGCATCAGAAGATGGTGCATTTCATCTCACTGGAGATCTTCAAGTGAAGATCAATTGGACTACTATTGGACTAGGTGGCTTCTGAAGAAAATGTGCTACAGCCAGCTGTTCCTGCTCAGTAAAAGTGGTTGTTAACTATTCGGTGTGAGTATTTATAGCTCAGAAACTGGAAAATGCTACAAAATCATGGTTTGATTTTTTTGTATGTTGATTGTTTAGACTTGAGAAAGTGATTCAGAAAATGTTGATGTTAATTCAACTTGAAAGTGTGTTTTCCTTTTCAGAGAGTCAGTTGTTAAATGTTTAAAAGCACACTCCTGCCTCTGAGGTTGTCTCCAACTCACAAATTCTATGACTAAGAATCCATAACTGATAAGAGTGGGATGGAAAGAGAGGGAAGAGAACACTGCAGAATAATAGACTTTTAATTTGAAATCTAGTTTTCCAAAATCCTGTCAGCAGAAAAGGATGCTGTAAATGTACAATTTTCTCTGTGAAATTCCCTGAGCAAAGCCACACGATAAGTTTAAATGGAAAAAATTAAATCCTTCTATAAGAGCTAAGACATTTGGTTTATCATCTAATATAAAACAATTTATATTTAGCTGCTTCCTTTTAAAGAAGTCCCCTTTCTAATGAAAGGGAGGAAGAGGATGAGGATAAGGAAGAGAATGAAAATTGATCAATAGGACTTGCAGTGCCAATGTGTTATCTTTTGGGTTTGATGCTAAGTCTATAAATCCTCTATAAGAAGGTTCCTGACTTCAAGAAGCAGATATTCTATGAAATGAAAACTATTCTGTGTGGAAAATAAACCTTTAAAAAAAGAATTGTAATTCTTGTTTAAGGCTGAAATTGAACAGGCAATCTAACCTTTTCAACAAGGCTTCTGAGTACAATCTATGGACAAATACTACACTGATGGGGAATCTAATTCTCCCAGTGACTTACACATTTAATAAGTTAAGGAAGTTTCTTTTTCATTTAGAAGCAGAGATGAAATTGCTGTTATATTTATTTTGATTTTCTTTGGAGGGAGTTCATGTGTAGTTTTCCCAAAGCAACAATGATTAATGGGGCTTATATCCAATTATAACCCTTCCCATTTAGCCATCAAGCTCAGAAAAGGAGCAGCTTCAATTTTTGTATTCAGGGCAATGCCCAGGATTTCAATGTACAGCACAATGAGCAGTGTTCACAATGATGGATGACTTTGGGCAAGATGTTGGGGTCTCCTTTATCCTATCTGCAAAATGAAAGGGCTGGAGAAAATGATCTCTAAGGACCTTTCCAACCCTAAACCTCTCTATGGCCCCATGCTGCCATTGACAAAGGACTGATGGCCAATTGATACTCTTTCATTTTCTACGAAGGTGGTCACCTGGACACCATATTTCCAGATGTGTTGAAACAGCATAGTTCAGGGGGAAGATGTGTTTGATTTAGATTCTAAGGACCAAGTTTCAAATCTTAGTTCTGCCATAGATTTATTTGCTGTATAATCTTGGACAAGTCACCTCAACTTTTCAACTGTAAATTGAAAGAGTTATATCATCAGAACTAAGAGAACTTTGTATACAGTAGCATCAATATTGTTTTAATAACAATTTTGAGTGACTAAGTCATTTTGAGTATTATAAATACCCAAACTAATTGCAAAGGATATAAGAAGAAAGATGTCATCTGCATCCACAGAAAGAACTAACAAACAGAAGTATGAGTAAAATACTTACACACATGTATACATATTTGTATCTAATGATAGCCATCTCTAGTCTAGAAAGAAAGGGGGAAAGAAATTTACATGATAACTTTATTATATATTTAAAAGGAATAGCAAGTTGTACATAATAGATTTACAATTTCATGTGAAAACATCTTTTTATTATACATGCTATATAATGCATATTTGTTATAGAAATGCTCATATTAGTCTGTAAATTGAATATATAATAAGTAAATTTTAAAAGAATTATTATACTACATGATTTCTATGGCTCCTTCCAGCTCAATCTATAATCTACAATCAATAGGCTGTTGCTTCCCTAATTCTGAGAGCAACCCTACAGCTTATTATCATAGCCTTTGACCCATTAATTATTTTTTGGCTTCACAACATACTCTTGATTTAAATTAAGCTTGCACTCCCCTAAAATCCCTAAATTATCCATCCATATTTCCTTCTACATACCTATTTATGCATCCAAGGACTCTGACTCCATAATTGATGTTCTTTCCCTTGAACTACACTGCCTTTCTTTATGTTTTCTTTTCCATATTATTTTAATTTTAATAAAGCTTTTTATTTTAAAAACACATGCATGAATAATTTGACAACATTGATTCTTGCATAGCCTTGTGTTTCAGATTTTCTCCTCCTTCCCCCTACCCCTTTCCCTAGATGGCAGGCAATCCAGTACATGTTAAACATGTTAAAATATGTATTAAATCCAGGGCAGCTAGGTGATACAATGGATAGCGTACCAGCTCTGAAGTCAGGAGCACCTGAGTCCTTAATACTTTCTAGCTGTGTGACCCTAGGCAAGTCACAATCCCAATTGCCTTATCTATCTATCTATCTATCTATCTATCTATCTATCTATCTATCTATCTGTCTGTCTGTCTTTCTATCTATCTATATCTATGTATATATGTGTGTAATCCAATATATATATATATATATATATATATATATATATACATATATATATAATATATATATATATCTATACACACACATATTTATACAATTCTCTTTCTGAATAAGAAAAATCAGATAAAAAAAAAAAAAAAAAAAGAAAGTAAATCAGTAAGAAAACAACTCCAAGAGAACAGCAACCAAAAAAGTGAGAATGTTGTGTTGTGATCCGCATTCAGTTCCCACAATCCTCTCTCTGGGTGCAGATGGCTCTCTCCATCACAAGATTACTGGAACGGGCATCAATCATCTCATTGTTGGAAAGAGTCACATTCATCAGAATTGATCGTTGTATAATATTGATGTTGCTGTGAACTACACTGTCTTATGATAGATCACAAACCAGTGGGATAGCTATAAACCATCAAAGAACTGGACATAAAATTCATTAAAAACAATCCTTCTCCTAAGTCCCTTTCCATCATGTTTCCAACTCTTAGCACACAGAATAATAGAAGGATAAGTCTTTCATTTCATCTGCCCAGCAATGTCTTATTGCATAGCATTGGGAGACAGGGAAGAGACAAAGTACAAGATTTGACCATCATACGGCCATTAAAGGGGTTTACTTCAGTACAGCAACCGGTAGTCTGGATATTAACCCAATTATACTTCAGTCCTTGTTTCTTTCATCCTTCTTTTCTTCATTACATCTTCTACTATTTATATTTCTTCCTCTCCTGCCTTCTATTTTCCTTCCCCTTTCCTTCTACTTTCTTATTCCTTTCTTTTCTTCTTGTTTCCCTCTTCTCTTACTTTCCTTCCTTCCTTCCTTCCTTCCTTCCTTCCTTCCTTCCTTCCTTCCTTCCTTCCTTCCTTCCTTCCTCCCTCCCTCCCTCCCTTCCTCCCTTCCTTCCTTCTTTCCTTCCTTCTTACTTCTTGTTTCCTTTCTTCCCAAGTGTCTTTCTAAAAAGATAAATTTCACTATGCCCTTGGCTAGAATTTCTTTCATTAAGTGAAAAAGGTATATAGAGAGCTATATGTGTACTAATTTAGTGTATCAAGCTCCTCACACATTATAGAAACACAGATAAAAGAAAAGCTAACCAAATATCCCCTCAGGCTAATATCTCTGTTCTTTATACCCAAATCCATCAAATAAAATTGTCTGCATGTATCTCTGAAAATTCTGCAAATGCATGTTTGAGACTTTTTCAAATTGCATCAAAAAACTAACACACAAACAAGTCAGCATGTTGAGGCCATCATTAATTATGACAATTATAGTTATTCATAAAGATTTAGATTGAGCAGAGGCTCTATTTTTTAATGACTGGTGCCAAAAACAACATGCAATTGGCTCCACCTGATACTCAGAGGCTTACTTTTCTGCGATTGATTTTCCCTTTATTTTAGCTTGCCTTTGGCCCTAGATTGCAGGCATGATGCTCCAGAATTGAAAATAGAATGGTTTTCATGTGGCAGATGCTCAGGTTCAGACATTGCGCCTAATGGTAGCCCAGAAGTGGCACATAAATAACCAACAGCACTACTTCCACTCTGACTACTCCTTTCACTATATTTTGCAGTCAGCCCTCGGTTCAGGAGGTCACTGCCTTTAAAGACAAACATACCTCTAAACTACACCATGTTTATTTCTACCACTACCAGGAAAAAGCATATTTACTTCAGAAAAAGCTGAGCCATAAGCTCTGCTGGTGGTAAAGGTTATTCATATAAAGGAATAAGGATCAGCATCAAAACAATTTCCCCACTTTTATTTTCATCATAAAGCACGTTTTTTGTTTTTGTAGTATGCTTTGCCTTGATATATTAATAACTGACATACCTTCTGCTTCAGTTTCTCTATTAGACAAATCCCAAATCAAAATCTTTCGAGCCCTGACATGAAAACTCTGTGACCACAAGGGGCGAAAAATAAGGGAAATCAATACTGGAAATATAGATGATGGAAAAGCAATGACTTTGTGAAATTGAAGAACAACAAAAGAGGATTTCAGATTCATTCTCTGCAGTAGGCACAGTGTTTGAAATGGAATATCCAATTTCTAATTTCTTGGTAATCAACAGTTAATGAATACTATAATTCAGTTTTGTTCTCCAAGATTACTTCTATTTCCCTCCCCCTTCTTGCCCATTATCCTCAATTATATGCAATACTTTCCATCTTCCTGTTTCTCAGATCTGTCCTGCTATCTTTCTGAAGGTTTTAACTCTCCTACATATTATTAACTTTATAATTGTGTCTATCTATCTATCTACCTACCTATTTACCTACCTATCATCTATCTATCTGGATGTATATATGTATGTATAAACAGAATATTTTTGGAAGTACAAAAAATGAAAACATCTACACATATGAGAGGAAGGAGGCATAGTGACTAGAGATCAGGACTCAGTATGAAAGGTTTCAAGACCTATCAAGTTCTATCTCTTAATGGTTGCATTGACCCTTCACAAGTCTTTTAATTTTTACTGAGGCAAGTAAAGTTTCAGAACAGTTGACTGGCTGTATTAGTAGAAGACTATGTGTCTTCTGAAGTTCTCCCCTGTGCTGATTTAATCATAGGGATCATGTGGAGATAATGGGAGTAATCAAATAGAGAGACAGTGTTGCATAATTACCATTTGCACATGCAAGGGATCAGAACATGTGAATGGACCTTAAAACATTGCCTATCTTTTCTCCTTTTTCTTTCATTCTCTTAATGCAGGTGAGCAAGCAGATGTTGTGATAAAGGGATATCATCATACCCAGAAGCAAAATTGTCATTTTGAGAGGCTGAAAATGTTTAGGTCCTGGAAGTAGAAAACACTTCCACTCATGTTGCCATTTGTTAAAGGGGGATTACGTCTAAACATAGGATCATCCTGCAGATTGAAAACTCCATCTTCTCACAGCCCAGAAAACCTGAGTCTTGAGTTATTATTTGGATAGCCTCATCTATTCTTGTTTCTATTCTTGTTTCCATGTGCATACGTGGTCTTGAAACCTTCCATACTCTCTGGAGTTCAGCTCTCTGTTCACTTATGATAGTGAAAGTGTTCCTTATGATATCACTTTCCCGATTACCTCATTTTGCTTCACCTGAGTCCTGTATTTGAAAATCAAATTTTCCATTGAGCTCTTTTTTTTTCATCACCAATGTTTGAAAATCCTCTATTTCATTGAATGTTCACCTTTTCGTCTGAAGGAATATACTCAGTTTTGCTGGATAGGTGATTCTTGATTGTAATTCTAGCTCCATTGCGCTCTGGAATATCATATCCCAAGGCCTCTAGTCCTTTAATGTAGAAGGTACTAAATCTCGTGGTTTTCTGACTCTAGCTCCACTATAATTGAAGTGTTTCTTTATGAATGATTGCAATATTTTCTCCTTGATGTGGGAATCTCAGAATTTGGTTATAATATTCCTAGGAGTTTTCATTTGGGGATCCTTTTCAGGAAATGGCCAGTGGATTTTTGCAATTTCTATTTTACCCTCTGGTTTCAGAATAGCAGGCCAGTTTTCCTTGATAATTTCTCGAAAGATTATATCTAGGCTCTTTTTTGAGTATGACTTTCATGTAAATCAATAATCTTTAAATTATTTCTCCTAGTTCTATTTTTCAGGTCAGTTGTTTGTTTGTTTTTTTTTCCAATGAGATATTTTGCATTTTTCTTGTTTTTTTTTCCCAATTTTTTGGTTTTGCTTTATTGTATCTTGATTTCTCATAAAGTCATTAGCTTTCATTTGCTTTATTCTATTTTTTAAAGACTTATTTTCCTCAGGGAGCTTTTGTGCCTCCTTTTCCAATTGGCCGATTTTGCTTTTTAAGGCATTATTCTTTTCATTAGCTTTTTGTATTTCCTTTTGCACCACTTTCAATTCTTTTCCTAATTTTTCCACTGTCTCTCTTACTTGATTTCCAAAATCCCTTTTGATCTCTTGCATGGTCTGAGCCCCATTCATCTTTTTCTCTGAGACATTGGATGTAGGAGCTTTGCTTGTTAAATTCTTCTGAGTGTGTGTTGATCTTCCTTGATACCATGGTATTTTACTATGGTCAGAAACTACTTTTTTTTGTTTTCTGCTATTATTCTGTTTTTAACTCTTTCTTAAAGTAGAGCTCTATTTCCAGGGTGAAGGGTGTCCTGTCCCAAGTGTCAGAGGTTTTGTGCTGCTGCTTTCAGAAATCTTTCCAGGAATCTGAGCACAAGCACTCTTTTCTGCCCTGGAGCTGCTAGGAGTGTCCCTGCCTCACTGGGCCTGTGAGATCTAGTATACTAGTTTTATTTTGAAGATGCGGGGGTTGGGGCTGTGCTAGAACAGCCTGTGCTGGGACACACACCAGACACCTAACCATTGCCACAAACCCTCTCTGCTGACCTGCTTGGTTCCTGGTATCCCTAATGGAGAGGTCCAGAAGTCTCCAGCTTTACGGCAGAGGTCCTGCTTCACTGATGCTGGGGCTGGAGCCAATCAGAGCTGCACTGACATGGTCTGCATTGGGATTACGCTGGTTCTTCAGACCTTTTCTTATGATCATCCAGGTCCTCTCTGGTGTCTCTGGGCTGAGAGACAAATCTCAATGTTGAACATTTGGCAATGACTTTGATCTGAATCACCCGGTTTTTTCCATGCTACCTGTACGTTTGGAGAAATGGGAAGGCATTCTGTTTGATCTGCTCCATGTTCATAGAGTACCCACAAGTATCCTCAGTTTCCACCAAAGACTTGTTGGGTACCACATGATGGGTATATAACTGGACATTGTATTCAGTTGGAAGAATAAAAATTAATAAAGATTTTTGAGGCATATTTGTTCAATTGTTTCAATCATGTCCAACTATTGATGACCTCATTTGGGACTTTCTTGGCAGGTATTAGAATGGTTTGCCATTTTCTTCTCCAGCTTATTTTACAGATGAGTAAACTGAGGCAACAAGATGACATGGCTAATAACTGTTGTAAGTCATATTTGACTTCAGGTCTTCCTGAACTTCCTGACTTCAGGCCTCTATCCCCTGACTTCAAGCTGTTCTTTTTACTTCTTCAAAAATTTGTTTTTAATTAACAGTCATTTATTTTCCCTCTCTCCAACCTCCCCTCACTAAACTGACAAAGAGAAAAACAAAATCCTTCTAACAAATATTCATTGTTAAACAAAGCAAATGCCCACATTGGTCACATCCAGAAATGTACGTCTCATTTTGCATATTAAATCCATCTGTCAGAAGGTGGATTTTATGACTCATCACTGAAGACCAAGTTTTAAATACATTACCTGAAGAGCAAAGAGAAACATCTGCTGACCTAGCAAAATAATGGTGGAAAATTGATGCAATCCAAGAACAGAAGCAGAACCAAGAGATCAAACCCAAAGTTGCAATAAATGAAACTAGTAGGAGAGTAGACCAAAGAAGAATGATCTGAATCAGATTAAAATTGAACTGGTAAATATTTAACAACATTAATAGAAATGCAATAAAACATAGCTATGATTACATCTTAAAATTAAGTCAATATGCAGTCAGCAAGAATCATTATGTAGGGTATAGTAGCTCCCACTTTCATCTGAATTTGACAACACTGATGTATACTAAGCAACTAATTGATTCATTCTTCTTTTCTTTTTAAAATTAATTTTAAAATATATTACCAGAATTTCTCCCAGTATCCCTTCTCCTCTTCTTATTCCATATAATAAATGACATTTCTAAAGAAGAGAGAAAAAGAAAAGAAAAAAAATTAGGCAAAACTGATCAATACATTGAAAAAGTTTATAAATATATTCAATTTCCCTCATCAATATACCTTTCACCCCTGTAAAAGAAGATTTACACCATTTCTTCAGTTATCAATTGGCTGCTTTGGAATTGTTTTAAGACTAGCTCTAAAAATTCAAAGACATAGCTTAACCATGGACATATTACAGTCCCAGGAATTGGTTTCAGAAACAAAGCATTGAATGCAAAGTGAATAAATTAGAAAGACATTCTTAAGTTGTACAATCCTTAATTTCATGGATAAATCAAAAATGTAACAGCAAAGAAATCAATGTTATGCTAGAAATTTCCTTACCTGAAGTACATACACAACTTAAGGAGGAAAATGACTGGAAAAATCAGCAGCTAATATAACATAAAATTAAACAGAACGTAAATCAATGATGAGCCATGGTTATCAACAACTTGTTAATTGGTTTTAAATACATTTTTATTTCATTTCCATTCTACTAAATTATAAAGATAGGTTATCATCTGTATTGGTATAGAATAAAATCTCAGTTCCATGATTAATTGGTATATGTTTCATTTCAGATATTACTGATGGATATCTTAAATAACCCCAAAATGGCTAATTTATAAACTTATAGAAACATCTGTTTTGTAGAAAGTAAATGAACTGAATACCCAATTCAAGTATTTTTTTCTTGTTTGTCAAGGAACTATTTGTCAGAAGTACTTGCCTATTGAATACTTACTTCCTCCTAAGCAAATTGTTCCTTTTTGCATAGGTTGCTATCTTCTTCAAAACCACATAATCCTTGAGATTGAGGAAACCATATCTATTTTGGACATTAAGTTTTGTGTAATGAGAAAAAGTAAATTTGGAGACCTGGGTTCAAGACTTAGATATACCATTTAGTAGCTGTGTAAGCTTCAAGTAATGCACTTAATTTCTCTGAATCTCAGATCAGAGATTTTTTTTTCTAAAATGGGAATCATAGCAGTATTTAATCCTAATGATTTCACAGGCCTATTGCAAGCATCAATTTTCGTGATCTATATAAGGTACTTTGTAACTGTAATTTAAAAAAATATTTTTTCTTTGTTACTGGTCCACAGATCTCTTTGCTTTGTTCCTTTGTTCTCTACAGATCTATTTCCTAGTCCTGGTATTTAGCACAATCCCTGGTACAGAGTAGAAGTTTAATAAATGTTTATTGATTGACAAAGATTTCTGGTCTTGCTCTGTTCTCTGGGATTGTTATTTCTCCGTTTTTGTTGATGTTTTCCTAATTCTTGTTTTTTGTATATGTTTTTATTTCAACTTTCCCACCAAGTTGTTACTCTGACCTTTGCTAATTGGATAATTCTACCCCAGATGATCCATCTAGTTTCAGGCTCCTGAACTCACCTTGAGCACTAGCTAGAGGGGGTAACCCTCTTTTCCAGGCACAATCCACCCCTATGCTTTATCTCTTATCCTATCTCCAGCTGCATCTTAAATCTTTTCTATTTCTGATTCTTTCTCCTATATCTATTCCCTTTTATTGGCCAAATCTATGAGAACAAGAAGGAAGAGGAGAAAAAAGAAGAGAAAGAGTAGAAAAAGGAGGATATGGAGAAAGAGGAGAAGGAAGAGGAAGAGGAGGAAAAAAAGGAAGAAGAGGAGGAGAAAGAGGGAGCAGAATCAGCAGCAGGATGAGGGAGAAAGATGCTCTAACAGAAAGAGTACTACACAAAGGGAGCAAATCTTTGCTCTGATTCATAAACTGTAAGTTAAAGGGTGTACTGGTTAGAAAGGCGAACTTGGAGTCATAAAGACTTGAATTCAAATCCTGCCTTAGCTTTAAATGTTACTTAAGTGATAATCTTTTCTTGGGCTCAGTATCTTTATCTGTAAAGTGGAAACAAAAAGAGCTTCTACTTCAAAGACTTATATGGATTGAATGTAATGTATGTAAAGTGCTTTGCCAACTCAAGGGTTACAAAGCTATGTAAGAATGAGCTATTGTGGTTATTCTTTGACAAGTCACTCAACTTCCTAAGGAGCAACTTTATTTGTTAAAAAATAGTAATAATACTATTAAGAATTTCACAGATTTATTGTGAGAAGAGAGCTTTTTAAGCTATAAATCATTACACAAAGAGAAATTATTATTAGAAAATTATACAATTTAGAAATTAATTCTTCCATTAGTGACTAGATCAACCTTTTTATTTGAATTAACCAATTAATTAAATCTTATTGATAATCCAGAAAAAAATAATTCATTATATTGATTTTTCACTGACAGAGTTAGTTATATGTATGAACTAGACAAATCAACTAGTTTAGATTCAGTGTCTCTTTTTCCCTACTAAAAGTTGTCCTAAGATATTTTCTAAAATTGCATCACAGATAATATCATTAGCATTTGATAACTGCTCCTACCACTAACTATTTCAATAACCTCACAAATGGCTCAAAAATGTATTAATTTGGGGATTAGGAATATTGAAAAGTTGATACTTTCAAAGGAGAGTAGCACTTTATACAATTTTAATCACATTTGGTGGTGCTCCCTCCAAAGAAGTAGATCTTAATGCATCCCTACTGCTGATAAACCTCTCTGAACTCACCTAGTAAAATAGTATTATTGCTTAATCATTTTTCAGTCATGTTTCACTTTCTGTGACTCCTTTTTGAGTTTTCTTGGCAGAGACTAGAGTGGTTTGACATTTCTTTTTCCAGTTCCGATAAAGAGCCTGAGGTAAAAGTTAAATAGTTTGTTATACAGTGTCTTAGGTTGGTTTTGAACTCAGGTTTTTCCGGACTCCATACCTAGCTTACTATCCATAGTCACCTAGTGGCTCATAACAGTAAAGCATGCATGGCCTGTTACCACGATCATCCTTGGTGCCCTTTCAAAACGGTAAAATCTTTCAGAACATAGGCTTGGTCACAGTTGTTCATGTATAAAGGACCATAAGTACTAACAATCCAAGAAAATTAATTTCCCTAAAAAAATATTTAAAAACCTTCTTCCTCATTACCTGTGGTGTGATATCTTGAGAAATTGTCCAATGCTACTTTTTCCCAAAAAATCATAAGGAATTTTCAATGAATTAAATGTTAGATTAGGAATGGGTTATTGTTTTTCTTATTGAAAGAAGTACCCACATGGATGAAATCAGAGATCCACAGAAGAATCTAAGAAAGAAAGTTCTCAATGTCAATTATGTTTTTCATTTTTCCTCTTTCTCATCTTTTAAAGGACATTTATCTGAAAGACCATATGGTGTCGTTTGGGAATTGAACATCTCTCTCCTAATTAATAAACAAAAATTAATGTTTAATTGTAACGTCTCTCAAACCCAACATCATTATAGGCATGCAACTTGGTGTTATTGGTATTTAGCCTGTCATAATTGTGACAGTGAAAATAGTCCTAAAGGAAAATAATTGGAGAAACAGGAGAAAGGAGAAGGAAATATATTCAAAGATCATGAAGAATAGAAATAAATGATGTACCAATAGAACAGAGAACCAACACTTGGTACATTCCCTGGTATAGTGTAGGCATTTAATAAACACTTGTTGACTAAAGTATTAGGAAGAGCCCTTCACCAACAAAATGTTTTAGGGGTCCTAGGCATCTGCAAGCAGCTTCTTCCACAGTAGATTGAAATGGTACATGACAGTAATGGTCCTTTCCTCATCTTATACTCTAACATTCCATCTTTACTAAAGCTTTATTCAGTGCTGCATCAACATGTTGATTTGGCCAAAGATGGAAGTCAAACTGAGCTCATTGGTACCAAGGAGTGCCAACCAGAAAATTGATGTTAAAATGCAGGTTGTCTTCAAAATATCACCGCACACACTTTCAAATCATCAGCATGAATAAGCTGAATTTGTTTCAGAATTTAAATTCCATGTTGCATTGTTATCAGTACTCTGTGTGATGTGTTGATTTGTAGGGAATATGACATATTTCAAGAGGAGCATTCAAAATAGAATTCATTAGGTACTTTAATAAAGTAGCTAACTCTCAGTTTTAGATAGTTGACCTTTGAATTGAATATAGTGTCCTTAAACTGTCATTATATTATCTCTAATTTCACACTTTTTCTTTAATGAACCTTCCTGAAAGCAGTTAGGAGAAAGAAAACAAGTCAGTTAAGTCAGTAAATATGGTACAAACAGAATCAAAATCCAAATGCATCATTATTTCCATAATATTTAGCAAAGATTTTAATTTTAATTCAGCTCATTTAAATTCAACTCACTAGACACTAATTAGGCATCCACTGGGTTCAAAGCAATGTATTAGGTAGGCACTCTAGACAAAAAAATTTTAAAAGATCCTCCGGTCTTCAAGGAGTTGACATTCTATTGTGTTTGGGGGTTTTTCTTGCAATCTGCATTCTAATGTTTATATTTTACATTTTACAACCCACACAGATCAACACATATTCACACTTGCAAACACATTGTAATTTGAAGAACTAGAGAATACTAACTGGAAAGGTACTGAGGAAGCTACACTAGAGCTGAGGTGAAAACAAAGTTTAAGAGCCACATATCAGTGAGATTTCCACTTCCCTAGGAAAACCACTAGTTCTGAGTTAGCTGTCTAAGACTTTGCATAGAACATCAAAGTAGTCAGATGAAGGCCTTTACTGCTGATATCCACTAAAAAAAATCAATTTTTTACTATCAAATTTCTCCCATCTGATTTACTATGGTTGCTGGAACACGCTTCTCAGTTATCCTTACAAAATCTGAACTTTTAAAAGACACTACACTTTCACCAAGTCAATACTTATCAGAAATTTCCATCATAGAGAAAAGGGAGTTGAAATATCTAATATCAATTCTTTATCATATTCTCAGTTTGTCTGCTGAGCAGAACAGTAATTTGAATAAATGGAGTATATTTTCCTTAGGTAATTAGATTATGGTTTCATTTAACCTGTCTGATGTATATTCCTCTCAGATTCCTACTGGAGAGAGAAAGCCTGCATACTCTCATGACTGCTAAGGAAGAGTGAGCCATTGTTCTCAAGGAGACAAGAATATTCAATGGAGTTGGGAACACTTAATGAAGTGATGATTAAATTCTAAATCCAGATGATCAAAACTCCTTTTCATACCTGTAAGTAATTGGGTTTCAGTATTTTGTTTGTTTGTTTTGTTTGGCTTTGGGGTTTATTTTGTCTGGCTAGTTATTGTCTGTTTAGGGAGATATTTTTTGCATATTTTGTGCAAGATCTGAGATAAAAGGAGTTCACTTATTTATAATCCAAGTAACTTCATGTCCTTTAGAAAAGGGCTTTCTTGGGGACAGCTAGGTGGCACAGTGAATAGAGCACCAGCCCTGAAGTCAGGAGGACCCCAGTTCAAATGTGACCTTGACAAATTAGTACAAGTTACAGGAAAATCCAAATAGCTGAATATTTCATGTAATTGATAGTTGTAATTACATCATTAGAAGAAGTGCTTACATTAAGGAAATTACAGATGTGTGGAGATATTATAGGATTATATGTTTAGAGCTAGAAGCTTCCTCAAGGGATATTTAGTCCAACTCCCATTTTCTACAAATAAGGACATGGAAAGCCAAGGGAATTAACTAAATTGCCTCAAATTACACAGATAGTAAATAAAAGAGCTAAATTTTGAATCCAGAATTTCCTCTACACCTAAATCCAGTCTTCTTTATGCTGTCACAATGTCAATTGAAGATGGTTAATAAAATCAGATCTTTTCATTTGTCTCCTTTATCATTTAGAAAGATATTGTTCAGAAATCCTGGTGCATCTTCTAGGAATGAAATGTACCATCCCTAACTGATAAATGTGAAATGCAACAGTGAATCCTTTGTTGTAGAGTACTCTAGATAGAATATGGTCTCTCTCTGTTAAAGCAGATTAGAATCTCAGTTGAAAAGTCATTGGGAGTTGCTTAAGGCACATAGAGTGACTTCCCCAGAATGATGCAAGTAACTCCAAAGTTACAGTAGGATTGCAGAACACGATATCCAAACTCCAAGTTTAAGCAATGCATCTACTAAATGAAGCTGCTTCTATCATTAATTAACAGAAACCATAAAAATAAGCAATAACCTCATATAACGGTTGGAAAGGTCCATGCTGGTCAATTAGTTCAACCGCTTCATTCTAAGGAGAAGGATGCTGAAGTAAATGCTTTAATTAATAGTACAGGATGTGGCTTTTACCTTTTAATATTTCCATCACTTAGCACTATTCCTAGAACAATATTAGGCACTCATACATGTTTATTGACCTGCAATCTGGCTTTTTCTAACACTGATTTTGAAATATGATTCCTAAGGAAAATCTTGTTTGATTTAATGTTAATAATAATTAAGAGACTTCAAGAACACAACTGTCATGACAAAGATAAAAAGTCTTGCCAAGTTTTTTCAAGTCTTCCAGCTTCACAGAGAAGGACTTAACCTACTTATATTCAAAGATAATGGATGACTGAAAGAATGGAGAGACAAAAGTGAGACTGTTGCCCAGTTTCTCTAGAAGCCAGCAAAGATAGTCCATCCCATGGGGTTAACTTTCATCTCAGTTTGGGAGAAATCTCAAGATACCTTTGTTAGAATTCTAATGCAACAAGTCAAATGGCCAGCCATGGAAATCAAAGGAGGTAAAGAGATATTGTTTAACCTGCGTTCTTGTATGGATGGGAATCTATGACATAAGTGAAGGTATTCATTGAAGATAAGAGACCCCATTTCTACTTTACCCAGGCTTTCAAGACCACCACTGTGATATTGCATCAAAGCTGGCTGAGTCATATTGGAAAATGACAGGTCTATCAAGTTCCATGCTTCTTTTTTAAAAACATCAAAAAAGGCACATAAATGGCAATAGCACTAGAAAGAGCTGACAAGGAATAGGAAGGACAGTGCCTGTTAGAATTGTGGGAATCGCTGGAGGTAAAGCAGTGTGAGGCCTGCAAAAGGGAGAGAGAGAAAACCAGAAATTTGCTGCTGACAAGATAAACCGGCCCACAGCCATGTCATGCCAATAAAAAGTTAATTTCAACTTTCAAACACTCTTCATGGTACTTTAGAGCTCAACAGAGCCCAGTGCATCCATTGTGTTCCATCACCAGCTCAGTCAATGTGTGTTTACAGGCGCTCAGAATCCAAACACAATTTTTAGACATCTTTTCTTCCTGGATGCTATCCATAGGGACATGAGTGTTTGTGAGCAGGCTGGACAGTAGGGCCCTAGTGACCTTGAAAACTGAAGCTTCAGACTTTCAAATAAATCCTGAAACACAGAGACAGGTAAATCAGGAATTCGGTGCTCCCCCCGCCTTTTAACTGTAGTGTGTGCCAGGACTGTCAAAATCAAGGGATAAGCAGGGTTTCAGCTGAAAGAAAATTCTTAAATGCCTTGATAAATCCTTAGTCACCCTCATGACCTACTTTTTTTCAGGCTGAAGCAAGCAGCCTACAAAACTTGATTTTTTTTTAGTCGTGTCACTAAGTTTTCTAATATCTTGTTTTTTGAGACACTGAATCTAATATTTTAGGTACACAAAAACGCCTTTATGAGTCTTATGGTTATTACAGTTTAAGAAATTTGTGGAGAAAATGTAAATCTGCTAATTCCTCTTATAAACAGCTTCCCTTCGCTATTGTGTCCTGACTTTTAGAGAAAGTCTGCTTATGCTACAAAGGAGAACACACAATATCCTTTGCATCCTCCTAAACACCTCAAACAGTCTTTTTGTGCATAAAAGGCATTCAGTAAATTTTGGCCAAATGAATAAATGAATGAATTATCCTGACTTGTCAATATCAAGCAGGGAAAGTTTAATCTTGTGACTTTGCAACAGATCAGAACACTCCAGCTTTCTCCGCCAAAATGCCTTCCAGAAGAAAGCGATTTTACGGTATAGTAAGAGCTGAGCTATTTGATACTTTACCAGCTAGAAAACTATCATTTCAGATATTTTGCAATCCATATCTCCAGTCTGTGCCCCCACTTAGCTAAGGTTGTTGGAAGAGTTGCAACTATTTTTATTCTTCACTTATAGCAGAGGGAGAGATGTCAGATACTGGGAAGAGTTTGATGTCTGGAATCAGAGGATGAGGGTTCCAGTACTGCTTCTGGAGATGGGGATGCCCAAATTGACCCAGTGAGCATCTCTCTAATCTTCAGCTTTCTCATCTGGAAAAGGCCTTCCTCTTGGACTGAATCATCTCTAAGGTCTAAATCCTATGAGTGGGGCAGCTAGGGGGCGCAGTGGATAGAGCACCAGCCCTGAATTCAGGAGGACCTGAGTTCAAATCTGGTATCAGACACTTAACACTTCCTAGCTGTGTGACCCTGGGCAAGTCACTTAACCCCAGCTTCAGGAAATAAATACATAAACAAATACATCCTATGAGTTATGAACTGCTTCGTAGGGTTGTTTTTTTTGTTTGTTTGTTTTGGTTTTTTTTTTTTTGCACATAATGATTGTGTTCACTATGTTTTTGTTCTCATAGGATGTGTGGGGTGTTAAAGGAAGGAGTATAGTCTTTAGTTAAGGGCTTGCCAAGCCCTTTTCAGGGCTGCTCACTCACCTTTGGTGTCCACCTTCATCCAGATCTCAGCTCCAAGAAGCTGTAGCATGTGCAGCAGCCAGACTCCACTAAAATCATTTCAGTTAAAGGATTAAACCAAGTTGAGGGTAAATGACAGGACTCAAACTTGGTGAGTAAAGAGTATATCTAGCCCAACATTGTGAAGACTTCCCCGGTAGCACCAGTGGAGGAGAACAAATTATTCCAATAGATATGAAAAAGGCAAAAACAGGTGCTATGGAGCCCTTAAGAGCTTAATCAGACATTACAAATGCCAAGATCATCCTGGGTCATCACCGGTTCATTCTGATTTTTTTGTCTTTTCACTGGATTTTGATAACTGGAAGAAAGAGTGAAATTGAAGACTTTGTGCAACTCTGCCTCACTTAAATCCAATTCCACATGAAATTTGCTAATCTGGGGTGGAGGCAACAAGCAAGTGAGAGAGAAAGAGAAAACTTGACTCTCTCCCCAATTTGGGGCGAGCCTTAACTCTCCTCCTCAATCCTGTCATGAATCCAGATTCAAGTGATCTCAGAGCCCAGATCTTTTGTAGGACAGGGATTAATGTTGGAGTTAACATTTCTATTCCTATGCATTCCTCGAGCACCTAATGTTGTAGCTCATGCCAGTATTTGTGAACAAAAGGACCAATAATTGATAAGCAACTATTTTCACACACTTCCAAGTTATTCTGCATGTATCTTTAGATAGCATTTATTTGTACCCATTATTTTCTTTTTTTTTATTATAGCTTTTTATTCACCAGATATATACATGCATGGGTAATTTTACAGCATTGACAATTGCCAAACCTTTTGTTCTAATTTTTCCCCTCCTTCCCTCACTCCCAGATGGCAGGTTGACCAATACATGTTAAATACATCAAAGTATAAGTTAAATACAATCTATGTATACATGTCCAAACGGTTATTTTGCTGTACAAAAAGAATCGGACTTTGAAATAGTTGTACCCATTATTTTCAGTCTATTGTTTTCTTGGGTAGAGAATAAGAAACTATCTGCTGGATATCTTAATCTTGTTATCATGCCTCAAACTCCACATCTTCATGGGAATGGAATATTAATTCAATATCCTCATCTCATAACACAGGGTACTCATTCAAGGCTATTGATTTACTACTACTATTACTACTACTACTACTACTACTCCTCCTACTAATGATAATGATAATAGGGGGCAGCTAGGTGGCACAGTGGATAGAACACTAGCCCTGAAGTCAAAAGGACCTGAGTTCAAATCTGGTCTCAGAGACTTAACACTTTCTAGCTGTGTGACCCTGGGTAAGTCACTTAACTCCAATTGCCTCAGCAAAAAAAAATGATAATAATAATAAATAATAACATTTATACAACTTGACAGATGTTTTCTTGTTTGATTCTCCCTCCAATAATATGGAGTAAGTATAATTATTGTTCCCATTTTTCAAATGAGTAAATTGAGACTCAGAATTATTAATTAACTTGCTCCTGGAACACATAAAGTATTGTAGGGAAGATTCAAATTCAGATTTTCCTGACTTCAAGCCCAGTACCCTATCTATTATACCACTTAGCTTCCATTAATTGAGCCACTAACTTCTTGTTATTATAAGCATTTCAGATAATTTTCAGAATCTACTCAAGGGTCAAGAGCTCTGTTACTTAGCAAACTAAGAATAGGCAATGGACATTCTTTACCATTAGCTTAATACTTATCTGTTTCACTTAGCACATCATGTTTAAAGATGATAAAAGCAGGTCACACAAAAACTGTGGCTCAGCATCTAATGTGGCCCAGTTAGAGGAGGGTCAGTCAAATAGCTTGAACTACAGAACTTGCACAGATCTCCGACACTGTGAGTCAGAGTTCTTCAAAGGAAAAAAAAAAGTATAACCACTAATGAGGGAGGCAGACCTCTACCTGGTGGAGATGGCAAATCTTTTCTAAGAACTGTCATTTATCTTTATGCTAGAATGTCGTTTCCCCTCTCTCCATTTTTTTTTCTTTTTTTACACAGGAAAAAAATGTCATGCGTCAGATATTCACAGAGTAGAATACTTAGTCTGGAGCAAGCTTCTGCTCTGTTAACATATTGAAGAGGCAACACCATATACCATCACCAAGAAGAGGGACAGAAAGAAAAATGATGACAACAAATTGGTTATGATCTGCATCATTGGATATAATGAATCAAGGAGACCCCCCATCTCTCTGAGAGCTGGTTCCCCATTGGTAAAGAGCAATGAACTCTGGGAAGTGATGAAGTATTCATATTGTTCAAATTCACGTTTTTTGGAAATTATCATCATATGTATAATACCATGATGGATTCCAGTCCGGAGGAAATATGCAGTGTGAATTCAAACAAGTCTATTTCATGGAATTCATGAATGCTTCTAATTGGGATCTGGTTGAATATGAATATTAATAATAATTGTCATGATTAGCTAATCACTCGTCTTACATGATGTCAGTTGAACCTTACAACAGCCTTATCAGATAAGCACTAAAATATTATTATTCCCATTCTATAGATACTAGAAAACAGGTTCAAAGAAGGAACCTGCCTATGTGATCTCAAAGAAGTGGGATTCCAAATCAAGCCCTTTCATACTTCAAATTCAGGGCTCCCTATCAAAAGGATACAAGGAAAAGTACTAGACTAAAAGTCCAAAGAACTAGGTTTTAGTTCTGATACTGAAATGGCTTGGTATTGGACTAAATGAGTCACTTTTCTAGGCCTCAGTTCCCTCACCTATAAAACAAAAGGATTAAACTGGATAATCTCTCAGCTCCCTGGGGCTCCAACATATTCCACACCCCCATTTTCTGCCACACATAAATAAAACAGATAAGCAAACACATAGCCAGATACCCATGCCTAAAGTTAAGAAAACAGAGTATTGAGAGAAGTTCAAACCATGGTTAATAGCCTGAACATTCAGAGTAAAAAGCAATATGACCTAATGGCCAAGGTATTCCCCTGAGATTTGGGACACTAGACTGTCCAGCTTTGCAATACATATTGGCTGACCCTAGGTGAGCCACCACTAACTTTAGAGTGATTAAAAAAATCAATTGCATTGACCAGTTAGTCATCATCCATTGTCTCAAGATAGACTCGAGGTTGTGACCTGAGTCACAGGGTATGATGGAAAAAGCTGCCTCCATCACACAGAAAATCGAGTGACAAAAAAAAGATAGGAAAACTGGAATTCAGTCTAAAGTGGGCCCCCTCTTCTGACAAACAGGAAAGCCTGGAGTCCTATCTGAAGAGCTGTGAATTCTCATCTTCCCCACTATAATCTGTGGTTGATCAGAAACCCCAGATAGAGGAATGTTGACAATCTGAAATTAAAATAATTTTTTATCAGAGACAATTGCACAGGTCTACTAAAATAGATTTTTTTTTAAAAATTGCTTTCTGAATCCTGGAAAGACTTATATGAACTGAGACTGAAAGAAATAAGCAGAACCAGGAGAACATTGTAAATGGTAACGGCAACCTTATATAATGATCAACTTTGATAGAATTAGCTCTTCTCAGCATTAAAATGACCTAAGATAATTGCAAATGATTGAAAATGATATCCACATCCAGAGAAAGAACTATGGAATCTGAATGCATATGGAAGCAATTTCTTTTTTTTTAATTGTTTTTTCTTTCTCATGATTCTTTTTTCACAACATGACTAATATGAAAATATGATTAAAATGATGATACATGTATAACCTATATCGAATGGCTTACTGTCTTGGGGAGGGAATAAGGAAGAGAGGAAAGGAGAAAAAAATAGAAATCAAAATCTTATAAAAGCAAAAGTTGAAAACGATCTTTATATGTAAGTGGAAAAAATAAAATACTACTTGGGGGGGGAATGTTTTCTGAATACAGGCAGTCAACATGCACCCAGTAATGGTTTTTCTTCATGTGCCAAACATTGTGCTAAGTAAGAGATGAAAGCAGTTCCTGCCTTCAAGGAATTCACATGCAAATGAGAGATGAAATGCAAACAACCAGCAACCAGATATGTACAAAAAAATGGATGACAACTTCAGAAAGAAGGCTTTGGCAGTGGAGGAGACCTGGAAAGGCCTCCTTCAACAAGTGAATTCAACATTTGAATTGAATTTTTAAAAATTCATGGAAGAAATGAATTGAAGTAACTCTCTTCTGTCACATCCTTCAAATCTTGATGTCTTGGACCACTTTATTCTGTAAATTTGAATCTTTTCTCATCTCTGGCTTTAATGCTAGAAACAGAAGGGTTGTTAGGCCAGTGGCTCCAAGAGTCAATATTCTGGCAGATTTCCTTGGGGCTGCCTGAACTGGCTCCTTAATTCTGTTAACTAGGTCCTTTCTCATTCACCTTGGACTTTGTACATCATCTTTAAGAACCAGATCTTGAATCATCCCCCATACCTGTATCTCTATCTGCCATCAGGACAACAGCCACCACTCACAAAGCTAGAGTATGTCCTCCCCTGTGAAGGGGGTACGTACTTCAAAGAACATTATGTCTCATACTAAATGAGGCATCTGAAGCTCAGAAAAAATAAAATTATGCCTCCAAGGTTGTATGATTTATTAGTAGCAAAAAAGTAGAATTTGAACATAGTTTTTAGAGCTGTAAATGTTTTTGTGATCTTGTTTCTAAGACCTACTTCCTGAGGCAAGACTTTGTTGACTCCCTCAGCCCACATGGCCTGGACTTTTTTGACTGATGCTAAGAAATTCCCATGATTCCACATTCCATTCACCTTCCCAGACCTCCCTGAGATTCATTGCCTACTTACCTAAACCTCTCTATGGGGGCTGCCACATTTCCCAGTCTCCTACATTGTCAAGTCTCTGCCTGTTTTCTGGGTCCCAGCTAGCTTTTGGTTAATCTTTCCTATACCAGGAACATCCTTTCAACTCAGACATCTTCAGAAAAGTAGGTTTGCTAAAAGGGAATAGATGTGATCTAAAGAAAAATAAAGGAGAGTCAGAACTACCATTTAAATTTTGACAAAAGGCTTACTTGCTCAATAAATTATTTCTTTGAAGCTCAGGTCCTATAGGTTTATATTAAACATATCTATATCTATATCTATCTATCTATCTATATATATATATATGTATATAAAAACTGAACAAGGCACTAATTAAAATTCAAATGTGCCTTTGGTTCTAGATGGGTATTTATCTTCCTTCAGAGACTCTCCTTCAGTCTCAGTTGTTCATTTATTCCTTTCCTCAATGCTCGGCTCCAGGAGCATAAATTGATCAGAAATATTTCAACTGTGTAGCTTCATTCTCTCTTTTTTCACCTGGGAAATAAAGTTGGGAAATACTTCTGCCATTGACCATAGCAGGCAGCTCTATTGATGGGATGACTTTGAAAAACAGGCAGATCTCTGATGTTTCTCATCATCTGGCATCATCCAGGCTGTCACTTTTCATGAAGCTTCTCTGGGAACCATGCCATGTACAAAAATATTATAGTCAGCTTAAAGAAAAATAAGTGGGAAGAGACATAGAGAAATTCACAAAAAAGAGAAGAAAAAAGAGAGAAAGAGACAGATAGATGGAGACAGATTGAGAAACAGAGAAGAGACACACACAGAGAGAGACAGAAACAGAGAGAGAGAGAGGGAGATAGAAAAGAGGGAAGAGGAAGGGGAAAGATGGGGAAATAGAGAAAGAGAAAGACAAGTAATGAGAAACAAAAAGAGAAACAAAGAGAGGGTGAGGAAGAGGAGGAGAGGGGAAAGGGAGAGAGGACAGAGGAAAGAGAAAAAACACAAGGGAAGAGGAAGAGATAAAGAGAGAAAAAACAGACAAGAGACAAAGTTCAGGATTTTCCCCCTATAAACCATAGAAGGGCTGCAAATATAGAGCAAAGGACCCTTGTTGAACATCTGAAGGACAGTGGGGAGGGAGAGAAAGCAACAAAGCATAGCTGAACTTCAGTGTCTACCAACTCTGCAAGACATCTGCATCAAGGAAAATTGAAAGGAAGAATTCAAGTTGGGCATTTGAATGTTAAGGACAAACAGATAATATCATTTCTACCCAGGCAGGTAACAGAACTAAAGACAGTGAATAAAGAAGAGGGCTACAGAAAAATGAGAAATAAAGATAGAGCAGGAAATAAAGCTCTGAGACTGCGCAGGGAGAAAGACTTATAGAAGAGAGAGAGAAAGAAAATTGAGATTTTGAAAGACCCCATGTAGAGACTAATTCTGTCTCCTGCAGAGAGTTGGACGAGAAGACACGAAAAGGTCATCGCCAACCTGAGAATCTATGACTCTCTAATAGATTATGATTCCCTATCTTATTAGAACAATTCTTGGGGAGGTCACATCAATGCTAGATTGACTCTAAAATGGCAAACTGAGAATTAACTTCCGAGAATTTAGTCTCCCTAGGATTACAGTTTCCAGCTCATAAAGAGTTAACTTACCTATTCATTTTGATAATAAAAGTAGTGAGAGCCAAATTCAGTTTACTTTATGGATCTTTTAAAGATTATTTCTGTGTGTGTGTGTGTGTGTGTGTGTGTGTGTGTGTGTGTGTGTGTTTACTTGAAGGAACTTTTAAACTACAGACCTTCCCTGCACTGATAAGTTTTTGATAAATTTTATTTAAAATTGTTATGCTTCCATATATATCCAGGAAACTAAATTGGATATGACAAGCCACTAGTGTAGTGAGTAGGGCTGGCTTTAGGCTTAGGAATCTGTTAGCTGAGAAATCCTGCCCCTGACAGATTGACTGGAGAAGCCACTAGAGAAGCTACTCAATCTCTCAGTGATCCAGGTGACTAGACACGCTATAGGGATTTCCCATGCCTGGAAGTTTCCTACACTGATAAAGTCATAGGAAAAGATGAAAAAAAATGGTAATTAATTTTTTTCAAGTTTGTGGATACTATTGTAACTCTATGGAAGCTCCAAAGTAGGATTGGATATGAAAATTAGCACTAGCTTACTAATCTTGGATAAAAATGGCTATAGAGGAAAACAGTTTTGTTTTATTTTGCTTAAATTGTGTTTTGATTGATGCTTTGATTTTTGTATCACTTTTATTTCTGAATGTAAATGTCTCTCTCCTCCATTATGCAAAGGATTTTAATAAAAGAAAAGAAAGATGGTGAGGAAGCATTTTAGCTAAATCAAGCAATAACTGACCCTGAGTGTGTACATCATTCCATATCCATGATCATTCATTTCTTTAATGAAGGGAGGAATTTTTAAAAATTTTGTTCACAATGAGCATATACATTTAGCATAAAAGTCAAGCAAAATAAACTTTTACATTAGTCATAAACATCTCCTCCTGTATATTTACTCCATCTCTTTTCTATCAAGACACTAGTAGCACTCGACTCTCTAAAATGTTTGAACATGACATTGATCGAGTTCTTGAGACTTTAAAAAGAATTTTTGATTTTTTTGTTTTGTTTTGTTTACAATATTATTATAAGGGCATACATTTTCTGGTTCTGCTCACTTCACTCTGACTCAATTCAAAAAAAATTTTTCAGATATCTCTAAAATTATTCCCTTTGTTGTTTCTTATGGAATAACATATCATTTTTTCCAATGATATTCCATTCTCAACTTTTTTCCTAGACCAAAAGTAATTGTTACAATTAACAATATTCAGGTTTGGTTTATTATTATTCCTGCTTACATCATTGTAGTTGTTTTGTTTATTGTTTCCCTAATTCAGATTACTTTACACTGCATCTGTTTAAGTCTTCTGGGACTTTTCTGAATTTTTCATATTTAACATTTCTTAAAATGTATTGATATTATATTACATTCATGAACTACTATTTGTTTAGAAATCCATTAACTGACACTAAGAACATAGGAATTTTAATAAAACTTAAAATATAACCCACAGAACAATGACAAGACTTTTCATGGTTGCTCTGAACTGTCAAAGTATAATTATTACATTGTGTGGAAAGGATCTGGGAAATTCCTACAGCTTTAATTTTATGCCTTACACAACAGTA
Source organism: Sminthopsis crassicaudata (assembly GCF_048593235.1). Classification (NCBI taxonomy): domain Eukaryota; kingdom Metazoa; phylum Chordata; class Mammalia; order Dasyuromorphia; family Dasyuridae; genus Sminthopsis; species Sminthopsis crassicaudata. Next base: position 66,377,708 of record NC_133622.1, read on the forward strand.
TCCTCTAGGCTTGAAATACCTTTCCCCTTTTCCTCTACCTTTTTTTCCCCCAAGGCTCAGATCACTTGACTTCTCGGTTACTAAGGTTCCTCACCTATAAAATAAGGGAGTATACTAAGTAGACTTCAAGGTTTCTTTCAATCCTAAATATGTAACTCTTAGATCCAATCATAATATGTCACAGCCTGTCCCATTTTATTGAAAATTATTTATTTCCATCCTCAAATTATTACATATATTATCTATTTACAAAGAGGAGTATATGTATTTCCCCACCTCAGGGTTACATATTATCTTCTCTAAAATATTTAAGATTCTTAAAGTCCCAGGTGGCTTATTTCTGTCTTTGCATCATCAATAGCTAGCACAAAAGTGTTAGATTAGATGAAACCTATATAAACTCAGTCTTGAGATTATCTTTTTTTTTCCATCATGAAGATTACATGACGAGGTGAAGGGAGCGTGGAGAGAAAGGATGGGGGGGGGAGCAGGGAAGGGAAAGAAGGAGATTCCCAAACTGAAGTACAAAAGGAAAAAGAGGAGTTAAATCATTTTAATAAATTGTTCCTTCAACATGCTCTCCTTTGGAGATTTTATCTATTTTTATTATTTCAACCAGTGACTCCTAAATGTATTTTTCTAGCCCTGATCTGTCTCCATAAGTCCATGTACAAATTAATACACAGTAAGTTCCTTAAGGTCACTAATGTTTTATTTCTTTTAGTATTCTCAGGAAGTCATAAGCTCTTAATAAATATTTGTTAAAAGAATGAATTTCTAATAGGTTTTTGTAAATCTCTACTTGCATATCCCAGCAAAATTCTAAATTCAGCATATTCAAAGTTAGCCTCTTCTTCCTTGCTTCCTCCCCACAAACTGTTTCTTATCTCTAGACCCCTTATTTTTTTTTTTTACCAATGATACTTATGTTGTCCCTAATTATAAATTCTCCCTTTTCCTTGCATACTTCCATTAAATCAGTCATCAAACCCTATACATTCTCCTTCTGTAATATGTCTTCTCCCCTAGATCTTTACTTCTAAAGGTATTGCTATTCTCTTGTCTTTCGCATAGACTAATATCTTCCTAATCTATTTGCCTTCTCATCTCTTCTTTCAATCTCTCCTAAATACTACTTACTTGCAGGTTTTTCTTCCATGTTATCATTGTGATTGGATCACTCCCACTCAAAAACCTCCAAAGACCTCCACATTGCTTATCAAAGTTGTAGATTTCTTATTTTGTCTTCCATAGCTTTCTGCAACCTAACTCCTGACTCAACTTTTCTGATTCTACATCATTTGCTGTAAGCTCTATGTTTGGTGCTTCTCTTTGTGTGTCTCTATGTCTCTCTCTCTGTCTCTGTCTCTCTGTCTCTCTCTCTGTCTCACTCTCATTCTCTGTTTCTCTGTCTCTCTCTCTCCCTCCTTCTCTCCCTCCTTCTCTCTCTCTCCCTCCTTCTCTCTCTCTCCCTCCCTCTCTCTCTCTCTCTCTCTTTCTCTCTCTCTCTCTCTCTTTTTCTTTTCTCTCTCCAGATAAATGTAAATGTATACACATACATATGCACACACATACATAATTTCCTCTTCCAGGATATGAGAAGATATGTTTATCTTCTTTAACGGTTATTCCTTACGAGTAGAAACATAAATTAGCTTTAGAACCAAGCTTTCAGGTTTAAACCCAATTAGTTTATTCAAGGGCCCATGTTTATGAATAATCCATCACCAATAGTTATCTGACTTTTTTAGATCAATTCTCAGGTTCTTCCCCACTCTTCCAGCCATCTTGCACAATTCTCTCTCACCACACTGCTCACCATTACTCAAATACGCTTCCATGACTTTATTCAAACCAATCCTTTTGTCTAGAAATCTCTTCCAAGTCCACAGATCCAGGACGCATTCCTATCTTGGCAATTCCAAATGGACTGACTGAGAAGGAAAAAGACAAGCCCACCCAACAGGTCACTTGAAGAATGGATTCTGGATGCTGAATAAAGCCTCGGGATTGCCTTTGTTCTCATGGCTATATATGCACATCCCAACTGCCAAACAACATAAAATGTTTGCTCTCTTATAACCCCTCAATGAGGCTGTGAAAGGGGGATAAATCACATTGTTTATATCTTTGCAGTTTATATCTTGCTAACTGCCTCCAATAGAAAATAATAACAATGAAATCATCTTCAAAGTTTGCTAGATGCTATAGCCAGAATGATGAGACTTCACTCCAAGATGCTGAATTTGGAGTTAAATTACAACACTATAGTATTTTAGCAGCAGAGAAATAAAATGGCTTATCACCAGGTCAAGAAGAATATTTAGTTAATATACTAAACTACCTGATAGCGTGCTTGGGTAAGCTTCTGCCTCTTCCATTCCCATCCTTCCCTTGGTCTACCACCACAGAATGATATTTACCATCTAGCCCTTCCTCTCCATAACTCACAGTAATACTTGCCTTGATTGCACTACTCAAATAGAAAAATTACTAATTATTCTAAGGTGCATTGGAGGTAGACAAGCTTCTCTTGAGTTTTCTCAATCTCTCGGAGTTGGCTTTGATGTAAAGTAAGCACGAACTACCATCCAGGGTACAGTATTTATTTCCTGTTGGGTACCTAGAGTATTTACTGACCCAAAGAATTCTTATTGATGACCAATAATCTGTAACAACAACAATGGTAATTATTACAATTACACTTCCAATGTATAGAGAACTAACAGAGGAAATCATAATCAAAAATCATCTTGGGAACATATGGTTTCCAGTCCTGATATAATATATTAAATAATGTGATCTCTGTTATTTTATCTTCTCCCATATCAATGATGCTGCAAAGGAGAACCGTGCAATTCAATCCTTCTATTCAATTCCATTTTTTTATTTTATCCACCTGTGAAACGATCCATTGACTACTAAATAAAAAAGAATAGCAGCAGGATAGTTAATTGTCCTAAAACTGTTTTTATCTATTTATTATTTAAAGAATGAGATGTTGATGAAGAAGACAGTTGAGCTGTATATAGAACTTCAAGTTTTGCAAAGAAGTTTATAAATATTATTTCATTTTACCCTAATAATAGCACTATCATTATTTTTGAAGAAGAAAAGAATAAGGCTCATAGAGTCTGTGAGTATCAAATGACATAATAATTGTAGAATACTATTTTCAATTATATAGTACTTAGCACAGATCCTGGCACATGCTAAATGCTTTGATGTCAATTATCATCATCATTCTAAGAAAGAATGCATAGACTTCACCAGACTGTCAAAGGAGTCCATGTCACAAAAAAAAGGAGTTACCAATCCTTATTCTAATATATGGCAAGGTTCTCACACTAAGAAAAATATGAAATTTGTTGGATTATTAAAGCAAGAAATGAAAGATTATGACAATTTTCTACCAGGATGGGTTATTTTTAAGACATAAGATATGAAACCTCTAATTTAATCCCCAGTGGAGAAATCAGCACTTGATTAACTTCTTCTACTTTGCCTTTTCTGTTTTTATTCTTTCATTAGTCATTGATTCAAAGGGAACTCAAGAGATTAATTAGATGCTTTTTTGCTTTCATTTATTTCATCCATTAAGGTATTATTTGAAACATAACAATTTTACTCTATGCACATGAGCAAATCAAAATACCATCAACAGAATGATCAATCAATAATTACTCTGATATCTAGTTTCAGGATCAATTACATGTTATTGATTATCTATTCTATGCTGTATTAAATGAGAGCATTATTTGGAGCTCTGGCTCTATTCTTCCCTATACCACTTATATGACCATGAGCAAAGTTCTCATCTCTAAGAGCCTCTCTTTCCTCATAAATAAATGAAGAAATTGAGTTCTCCTATTCAAATCCAACTCTGATCTTAATCTATTTTTTTCTCTTGAGAAAATGTTAGTAGCTTCTGTTATTTCTGAATCTATGCAACAACCAGAGTTTCTCTTCAAAATGTCAGATGTTTTTCATTCAGATGACTTTAAAACAGCTTAATCTGTCTTGTCTTCCAAAGATGACTATGGAAATACAGGCAAGTAAGTAATGCTGAAAGATTAGGAGAATTCTCTTGGAAGAAGCAAAAGAGGAAAGAGAATAAATAAGTCTGAGTTCAAGTACCAAGTTCCGAAGAAAATCCAGAAATACCTTCTGTTTACTCTTTAATTCTGTGACCAATTAATGAATTATCTTTAGATCTGTGGCAAGTTGGATTCCTCAATGGATTAATCCTCCAATTACATGCCATGGTCTACAAAATAAACTTTTTTTCACATTTGGATCATTTATGAGTATTATTTTGAATAATCAAGGATATTAATAAGGAAGTCGACTGCCAACAATAGAACCGCCTCATCAAAGATACCCCTCTTCCATCAGGATTCTGAATACTCATTCTCAGTAATAAAGACCAATACCTTTGACAACCATACACATTACAGTGCCTTGTTTGACAATAATAATCAGAGCATCATCAAACAGACTTAATTTGTGACTTCATTTATTGATGATGATTTAACCTAGGGATGGGGAGATACTTTAATATTACATTTTATTCTACTAGGTCAATTATTTTTATAATCAGCAAACAAAAGATGATGGAATCTTATATTCTCTGCACTTTTCAGTGAGTAGTGTGCCTTTGAAGTTGTTGTTCATCCTTCATTTTTGAAGAGAACCAGTGATATCGTGGGTGATGTCTTGACTTGTGAGTGAATTGGAGGCAGAGAGGCAAAGCTGAACAAAGTTGTCAACCTCACTCTCTCTCCCTTAGTCATTGGTAGGACACAAGTCAAAATGACTGGTGATGGACTGAAATACAGTGAATGACCTTTATTGTCTGACCAAGCTCTAAGCATTCCACAACACCTGCCTTTGGAACCTTTGGAACAAATTGTTCTCATCTACTCATTTGCCTGGGGGTGTGCTCTACAGGTGAGAGTTGGGTAACAAGTGAACCCCAAAGATAGAAAAAGGGCTTGGTAAACCTTCGCAGTGGAGGTGCTACTTTTCCCTGTTATAATCTGCTATAGAAAGTAATTTGTGAAAGTTTGTCTATTCTCTTCCCATGTTGTCATCAAGGATGCTCTTGATACTCATTCACCTAATGATGTCATTGAAAAAGAGATGGGAAATATGTAGGTCAGTAGTTATTAATGACATTTCACTCACTTTTTCAGTGGTAGTACCATCTATACAATAGCTGGAGATATTTGTCAGACTATGTTATTTTACATGTTAACTACTTGAAAAAAATCTGAGAAATTAAATATTGCCTAGATACAGAAAATAACAGAGGTTATTGACATAATTTTTCAATAGAAAATATAAAAATAATAGGTTCGTGGAGTCTAAGTTTAAAGATATGAGCAAGCCTAAATGTATCAAACACACCAATTTGGGGTGGCCTGCAGTCCACAACATCCCTAAATAGGGAAGGAACTAAACTAAATTAATTGGGAAGTGTTTAACAAAATAATCTAAAATACAATGAAATATAGTCCAAGTCAATATGTAGGCCACAGGGATCCTTACTGAGAGTTTATTAGCCCCCATTCCTACTTGAGATGACACCATTGCTCTAACCTGTCTTCTTCATATTGTACATGATGGAGTCATGGTCGAGAGAGGTATATAACATACATACACACATATATACATATATGTAATATACCCAAACACATGCATACATACATATACATTTAGGGTAATTTTGGGCAGCTTCAAGGTATTAAAATTTAAATATGGGGGCAGCTAGGTGGCGCAGTGGACAGAGCACCAGCCCTGAAGTCAGGAGGACCTGAGTTCAAATGTGATCTCAGACACTTAAACACTTCCTAGCTGTGTGACCCTGGGCAAGTCACTTAAGTCCAACTGCCTCAGCAAGAAAAAAAAAAAGAAAAAAAATTAAATATGTACCAAAACTTTGGGGTACCCTTGCATGTGAATGTGTGTGTATGTGTGTGTGTGTATATATATATATGTATGTATGTAATAATTACTTTTTCTTGTTTAATGACTTCAGCCATATCCAAACCTCCATGACCCCATTTGGGGTTTTCTTGAGATTTTTGCCAAAATATGCTATTTCTTTCTCCAGTTCATTTTACAGATGGGAAAACTGAGGCAAACAGTGTTAAGTGATTTGCCCGGTGTTAAGTGACTAGTAAATGCTGAATGAGATTTGAACTCAGTTCTTTCTGACTCCCGACACAATGCTCTATCCATAGTGCCATCTTGCTATTCCATATAACTTCCCTTTAGATAATGTTTTAGGACTTTTAAAGTACTCTGTTTCATTCATTACATTTCTCACATTTTTTTCCATTTACTCTTCATACCAAGCCCATGAAGTACTTATTATTATCCCCACTTTTCAATTGATAAAACTCAGTCCCAGAACAATTAAATCACTTACTTCGGGTCACACAGTTGGTGTCTCTAGCAGAATGTAAATCTAAGCCCTTCCTCACTCCAAGGCCAGCACTCTGTCCATCACACAACATGGTCTCTGTGTTCATATATAGAAATATATATCTGGAAAGAAATATAAATCTATTTAACCAGGTTCAAGCAGCGGAACAGTTTTTAATCCCAGCGTTTTCTTTGAAAAGTCGTTCCATCAAGTCTACGTCTCTGTTTCCACATTTATGAAATGATGTGGTTGAATTATGGAACATCTGGGTTCCTTTCTATAGCTCTAACAAAATCCTATGACCTTCTCAACTTCCCTCATGAGCTACAGAATATGACTGACTGCTCTTTCCTCCCATCCAATTGAGCACTCCCCTCAGCCTCTATCACTGCTGTGATGTCTTAATTTTGTTCTAATCCTTTTCCAATTCCCACTAACCCACCCCAATTTCAGCATGTTACTGTTGATCTTGGGAAGACTCTTTGTTGTATTTCCCACTGTGTGTTTTTCTGTAAAGCGTTACCTGCCTTTAGAAATCTTCCCCCAGAATTCTTTGTGCTAACCGCTTGGCTGATAAAATAAAGAGATATGCCTTAGGTAATTTTTTGCAATGCTTTTCCAAAAGACATCTGTACACTTTAGTAGTCATCATAGACTCTGCTGACCTAAGAGATTCAGAGCTTTATAAAAGCTGTGGAAAACTTGAAGAATATTCATCTAGTTCTTTGCTTCTTTTGTTGGGGTCTAGAAAAGGAATGACTTGTCGGCAAATATTGATTTTCCCCCCCTGTCCTAAAGATCAACTATTTAATATCAAAGAACAACTAGACAAGAGGAAAAAAAGTTTCAATAAAAAACTAGGACAGAAGGTCTGGCAGGCAGGCCATACTTCTTACCTGAGAACATAAAGACAAGTTGAACAAGTCTGAATTTTTCTTTCCTGTGATATTTGCTGTAAGAGTCTTCCAAGAGCTGGGAATGGGCGTATAATACAAACTTCTCTTAGATGATTTCCCAGTAGGGATTGACCATGTTTGGTGCACAAAAAGATGAATCATTCCCTTCTTAGAGGAAAGATGCATGGGTATCTGCATCCTGGGCACCAGAGAGCCCATAATGAAGGACCCACAAAATAGGTGAGCTTTACTCATCTGCATTCAAGAAGGGAGAAGTTCAAAAGAGTTAAAATGCTTCATCTAGATGAGGTTGTCGGTGCTGTCAGTGCTCAAGAGCATAGATTTAAAGCTAAAAAGTAACTCAAAGGTCATGTAACTTTTTCTTTTAATGAGAAGAAAATTGAGACCCAGAGGGTGTTAGCCCTAGATCACACAGTAACTTTCCAAGTCGCAAGGCCGGTATTTGAACAGGAGCCCTCTTGGTAAGAACTCAATTTGCCTTTAATTTTGGTTCATTGAAATTCAAGGACACTTACAAAAGACATAATAATACATGATGGCAGCCTATATTCATAACTCTTTCCGTGTATTTTTCTCATATGATTCTCACAATGACTTGATGAGATGTGGATGATTATTATCCCCATTTCACAGATAAGAAAACTGTGATGCAAATACTAGAGAGACTTATTGAGGGTCATATAAGTAGGGCGTGCCTGAGGGATGAATCCTCTATCAAAGTGGCAAATAGAATCTGACTATGCTATAGGACACATATCAAGTGGTGCTTCTTATAATTCTGAAAAAGAATAAAGTGGGTCTTTCTGCTCAGAAAATTTTGATTTAAGAGGAATAGGAGAAAATAGAAAACAGTCACCAAAGAAATAATTATATAAAGAAGTTACCATTCTTAGTTGTGTCTGACTCTTCATGCCCACTTTGGGGTTTTCTTGGAAGAGATACTGGAGTGGTTGCCATCTCCTTCTCCATCTCATTCTACAAATGAGGAAACCGAGGCAAATAGGGTTAAGTAGCTTGCTCAAGGTCTTATAGCTAGAAAGTGTCTGAGGTTGCATTTGAAGGTAAGTTTTCCTAACTCCAGGCCTGGCCCTTTATCCACTGTCCCCCTACCCATCCTCCCCTTCCGGCCCCAGAACTCAAAAATCATCTTGTCCTGGAATTCTTGGATCTCCAAGCCATAAAAAGACTTTACAATGCCTTTGAACGTGCATGGGAAAAACCACAGCTTTATTTCAATATAATATAAACTTTGTAAACTTGATTTTGGAGGCAGCTGATGGTACAGAGGATAAAGTACCAAGCCTGAAGTAAGGAAGACAAGTTCAAACCAGGTGTCAGACACAATAGCTGTGTGACCCACAGGCAAATCACTTAACCTGTTCTCATTTTCCTCATTTGTAAGATAGGGGATAATAATAGCACTTACCTCCCAGAGTTGTTGTAGAAAGTACTTAGCACAATGCCTGGTCAATAATACACGCTGTATAAATGTTTATTCTCTTCCTCCCATGTAATTTATTTTTTGTATTTAAAAATACAATTCTGAGAAGGAGTCTATAGACTTCACCAGATAATCAAAGGGTTCCATGACACAAAAAGGGGTTAAGTACTCCTGGCATAATCCAATCCCCTCATTTTACAGATAGAGGCTCAAATGGGTTCAGTGATTTTCTTAATATAATACATTAGGCAATTGAGAACTGATTTGAGAGAATTTCTTTAAATTCCATTGACTTTTACTTTTCAAAATTAGGCTACCAGGCTCACATGCAAACTCCCAGGGGTCATGGTGAATATCTGAAGAGGCTGCTGTTTTGTTGGAGTGTAGCAAGGCAGTAAAGAAAAGAGGGATTTTCAAGTTCAGACTAAAAATAGTAAATTTATTCATAGATGAGTTTCCTTCTCTAAGAGAGTTTTCCATGGATTTTTACTTAGATCCTTATAGGTAGGCTATTCTAGAATACGCCAAACCAAAAGTACATGATTTCCAAAGCTCCCATTTCTCACTCCTAAAAGGGCAGTTTTTCTGAAGAGTTTTTAAAGGACTTATTAATAGATAGAAGAATATACCCGGCATATGTAATGAGGGACCCGAATGTGACAAGGGATGTCCTAGACATCCTCTCCCTGAATCACTCTCCAAGAGGCACTTTCATTTCTGCCAGAAGGGGAAGCAGGAACTAGGGCCAGTAGCCACTATTCTATTAACTTCATGGAGAGGATATTGAGTTAGAAAAAGCTGATATTTCAGTTCCTTTAAATATTAATTTAGAGGATTTGACCAGTTTTCAATTGACTTCCAATCACTTTGTCATTATTATTGTGAGGAGACAGACCCTCAAGATTTGACCCTTTCTCTCCTAATATTAGTTACACAATGAACACATATAAAGAAAAACAAAAAGAAACCCACATATCCAAATTGTAGCAAAGTAGAAATCAGAGATGGTATACAGAAATATATATACCACATAATACAGAGCTCTCATTGGGAGCTACACCAAGACAGAGCATCCTGGATCTTACCCAAAAGGAAATTCTCTTTGGATGATGGAAATACCAACTCATGTGTTCTAAGAGTCTTTTCCTTAACAACCTGAAGCAGGATTGGTCTCTTCCATATTCCTTCTTGAAGTTGAAAGCCAGGAGCATCCAAATGGATTGGATGCTTGAAGAATATCAAAGCTTGATGAGTGCTGGAAATGAGAGAAGCTTTGAGAGTCCCAAAGGGATTTCCTTGTTGAAGATTCCCACAAGAATCTGGCAAAGGCAGGAGCTCTCAAGCCTCTCATCAACTTCTCCCCACTCTTCATACAGGTCAGAACAAGGTTATCTTCTCCACCAATAAGGTGGAAGGTCTCATACCAATGAACTCTCCTTAAGACACCTCAAATCAAAGAATTATATGAGTTTTGAAAAAAGTTCTTTCCTAAGGACTAAATAGAAGAAAGATGGACTGGAATTCAACAGGCTGATATAGAGCTTGACAAGAGTATGTTGGAGGGCTCAAGCTCCCCTAGAGTGTAGAATGTGAGGAGGGGAGTAAAATGAACTAGAATTGGAAATGTGGGAAGCATCAGGTTGTAGGTAGCTTTGAATGCCATGAAGCTTCCTCAGTCTGCTTTAGGGAGCTCACAATGATATTTGAGCTGAAGAACAGATAACACGACTAAATCTGTATGAAGGAAAAATTATTTTGATAAAACTGAATGAGAAATATACTAGAAAGGGGATATAAAAGATTGTGAAGTCCCATAATGTGGTAGGTACCTCTGGCTGTATCACATGAAGGCATAGAAGTAGGTTAGTGCAGTGAGAAACAGTCAGGGAAGCCTGCTATTCAGCACCTGTGATGGAACAAACAATAGAATGCCTAAATAGGTTTCTCTTTTCCAACAATGGCTTTTGTAATTGCAGAGAGAGAGAAAGAGAGCCTCATTTTGAGTTTTCATGGGAGATAGGAAGCCAAGTTTTTATTATTCTGGATCAAAAACAAAAAACTGAACTTCTCAGAAGCATTTTTCTCCTCTTTGATCTCTATAACTCACTGAACTTCTGCTGTCCAATTCTATGCTTGTTTGAAATCCTGATTTTATTAGTATTCTAGAGCAAAGCTTCTTAAGCTGTGGATTTCCCCCCAATATGGGATCCTATAACTCAATGTGGGGGTCATGAAATGATAATCTATTTTCAGTAAAAGTTTGGATTGCGTACCTATTTTATATACCTATATGCCCAGGGCTGCCTAAAATTTTCTTAAGTGAAAAGGGTCTCAAATGGAAAAAGTTTAAGAAGCCCTGTCTTAGAGCACAGAGATAATATCCAAAGCTGGATACTTCCATGCTATGAACAGCTGTCTAACCCAGATTAAAATATAATTGGGAAATACTTAACAAAATAAATAACAAGATAATAAAATGTAGATAATATCTTATTTTAATTAACCAAATCGATATGCATCCCATAGGGATCCCTGTGTACAAATCTGTGGCACCAGTTTCTATTTGAGTTTGACACCTCTGACAGTTTCAGCTATCTTTTAACAGCCCAGGAATGGTTGGACATAACAGTGAAAAGCATACTGGATTTGGCATTTAAGTCTTACTTTTACCACTTACTGCCTGCCTTTCTTGACTTTCATCCAATTACTTCAATTCCCTGAACCTTTTTTTCTCATTAATTAAATGGAGAATATTGGACTCAGTCATATCTAAGAACCCAACCAGATCTAGAGCTATAATTCCAAAACTTGGGAGAAAACTGTGTAAGATTGTTAATGATGAATAATGTCTTCCATTTGTATTCTGGTGGTTCCTGGTGACAGAAACAAGACACAAAACCCCAGGGGATAATCCCTGGGTCTACTTAACTTGATCATATCTCCTGTATTATGTGTACTAAAAACTAGTTGACTTATTTTGAGTACAACTTTTGATTAAAAGACTTTAAATCAGTTATCAGAATGATAGACTACAGAACTAGGCCAGAAGGGGTCTTAGAAGACATCTAGTCCAAATTTGGAAAGATCAATTTTGGTTGGATGTGATTAGAATCCAAACTCCTGAGAGTTTAGATGAGAGAATAGGAAGTAGAAGCATTGATCAAATATGGCTTAATTAAAGAATTTGTCTATGAGGGGCAGCTAGTTGATGCAGTCTTGAAGTCAGGAAGACCTGAGTTCAAATCTGACCTCAGACACTTAACACTTCCTAGCTCTGTGACCTTGGACAAGTCATTTAACCCCAATTACCTCAGCAAAAAAAAATTGTTTATGAAAAGGAAGAGAGTGATAGGACCGCAGTTAGCAGGGATGGTTAGATGGAGTGGGAACATTTTAAAGATAAGACAAACATATTTAGAGGCAACGGAAAACCAGCCAAATAGAAAAGGAGATTGAAGTTTACTGAGTGAGTATGAATAATAGAAGGAGAAGTCTTCTAGACAAGAGGAAATGGGATAGGATCAAGGATGCATGTAAAAGCGGTTGTCTTGGCAAGGAAAACAGCAGCCTTTTTGTGTGAATCAGAAGTGAGTGAGAAGATAATAGAGGAGATATATCCGAGTGATGTAAGGTGGGGAAGAAAGGAAAAGATGGAATTCTCCTTTAATAGTCTCATTTTCTTCAGTGAAATATCAAGCAGGGTGCTCAGCTGATAGAGTAGGAGAAGGGAAGTAATGGGAGGTTTGAAAGATGAAAAGGTATAGAAAAACCATTTTAGTGAGATAATTAATTAATTTGGAGAAAAGTAGTGAAAGCCCAGTTCAGATAGTGGGCTCAATCATCATGGTTTTCCCCCTTGGGTCTCTCATCACATTTTGTTGGCAAATTTCTCTTTTTAAAAATTAATTTTTTAATTTTATTTTGTTCTTGGGAACCTAGCATTGCATATAAACACAAGCAACTAAATTAGCTTGGTAACTATTTAAATTCAAATTAATCATTTTTAATGAAGACCATAACATCTTTTTTTAGTCTCTACTCCTAAGAATCAATCTGGAATCTTTTTTCATTCATTTTCATTCACTTTCTCTCAAATAATGGCAATTTGTATGTACTCAATTTACTGTTTTGTTTTTTGTTTTGTTTTTTTTTGTTTTGTTTTGTTTTTTTGGTTTTCACTTTGCATTAACTCGTAAAATTCTTTCTGGATTTCTTTGTATTCCTCAAAATTGTCTATCTTGACTACATTATAATATTCCATTATATTACAGTAATGTACTACTATTTATTTTTAGAGGGGCAGCTAGTGACACAAGTGAATAGATTGATAGACTAGGAGTCATCTTCCTAAGTTAAAAGCTGGATTTAGGCACTTACTGTGTGATTCTGAGGAAGTCACTTAATCCCTTTCACCTCACTTCCATTTGTTGAATGAAATAGATTTGAATTGAACTCCTGCTAGGGCAATATTCAGGGATGAGGGACTTAATTTCTCCCCTTTATTTCCACTGACACTGTTTATCCCAGAGGTGGCCTTTCCTCCCCATGAGCCAAGAAAGTCAATAACATGACTACATCTCCAGGATCAAAGAACTTCATCCAGCAATGATGCATTTCTTTTGGATGCTCTTGTATCCATAAGGTTTTAATTTTTTTTGTTTTTTGTTTTTTTTTTTAATTGATAAAAAATATGGAATAATAGATAGAGCATTGCAGTTGGAGTCAGGAAGATTAGGTTGAAATCCTGTTTTGGGTACTTACTAATTCTGGACCAATTTAACCTGTCTCTCCTTCAATATCCTCATTTTTAAATGTGGATCTTGGACCTAATGACTCTCAGGTCTCTTTCTAGCTCTAAGTTCATGATCTTATGATTTAACAAACACCAAATAAACATTTCAATACATGTAGCAGAACAGAGAAGACTGAACACAAAACTCTGAATTTCCATTATGTATGGCTTTCTTTTCTTTTGAAATATGCAACTAAAAAAAATAAAAATATGCAACTAATAAAGTATTTATTTTTGAAAATGCATGCCCTCCTTATGTGTAATTCTTTCTGATTTTTATTGAATTATTCTCTGTGTATTTTAAAACTTTCAATAAGCTTTTTTCTCTTTCTTTTCCTTCCTTCTTTCCTTTGTTTCTTTCTTCTATTCCTTCTTTTTTTTCTAACTTTTTTCATCCTTCCTCTATTTCTTTCTCTTTTTTCTTTCATCTTTCCTTTCTACTCTTTTCTCTTTATTTCATTCATTATTTGATTCTTTTGTTCTTTAATTCTTGTTTGCTTACTGCCCTATCCCTGATCCCTTTTTCCCATCCACTTCAAAACAAGTGGAAAAAAATAAAAACATTTATTTGTTTCGTGTATTTATTTATTTATTTATACAAATAAGCATAGTTAAGCACAACACTGGCTGTTTCTGAAAGCCCATCTCTTTCTTCATCTTGAATCCATCACCTTCCTGTCAGGAGGTGGTCTTCATGCTCTGTCAACATTTCTGAGCCCTTAATATGAGATTCTGGAAATGTTCTGTTCACATTTCCATTTGTGTGAATAGATCTTATTGTTACTGTACCAAGAAAAATGTTGAAAATCATAATATCCAAGTAAAGTAATCATGCTTTTGGCCATTTTTAAAAATAATACAAATATTGTCTGTCCTTTTTAGTAATTTACCAACATAGGATGATCATAACTTCAACTCTAATTCAACATCCTAGTTGAAAGGAAGCTTTTCCAGGCAAAAATAGCAGTTCTTTCAAACAAGGGTTATAAAGCTGTAATTTTTAAGAACATAAAAGTCATGCTTATTTTATTTCGACAATTCTTTAAAAGGCACAATTTTTTCTACTGTTCAATTATTATTACAGAGAAGGAGTTGTATTTTCCTAAACTTGTCATTTATTGAAAATCTCCTAGGATTTCAAGCAATTTAGGGGAATGCAATTTGCCAAAAGCCATATGAAGTGTTTTATTTTTTAAAAAACTAATTTAAAGAATATCTACATTCTCTGCTCTCAAGTCAATTAGCACCCAGTCACTAGGTTCTGCTTTAAAAAGCAGAGCAGCAGAGGTGTGTCTGTGTGTTTCCCTTTGATCACTCCCTGATTTTAATTCCCTCATGTAGTACAAGTGGAATTCATGAAGTCACAGCATGGCAGAGGGATAATGCATTTATTCTTGCTTCACTGAGTGTGATCTGCCCATCTTGCCATCTTGAGAGTCCATGGAGCATCGCATCTATCCCATCAGGGAAGCTCAGTCTAATAAGATATAAATGTTCCAACCATTGCTGGCAAATTTGCAAAAATAATGCCTTGTACAATATGAGCAATAGGTGTCAGTTTGGGTGGAGTCCGATCACTACATGTAGGTCAGTTTTCATTAATTGCTTGTCTATCCTAAAGCTGAGAGAAAATTATCATCAATCAGTTTGTGTGGACCCAAAAGGCAGAATAAAACTTCATCAGTGCAAAGGGACTTTGAAGCTCATTTAAACCATCATCCTCACTTTGCAGATGGAGAAACTAAAACCCAAACAAAAGAAATGTTTTGCTAAAGATCACACTCATGATTAATGGAAGAGCTGGTACTAGAACTCAAGTCTCCTTGTGCCCAATTTTGGAAATTTTCCACTAAGTTGTGTTACCTCCACTGGCCATACTGTAAGTCCTACCAACAGTGATGGTGTAATGTTGAGTTTTCTTTTTCTAATACCTAGAATGAAGCCATTTAGAGGTGAATGCTTTTAATACTGTTTGAAGATGGAGGTTGTTGTTCTAGATTCTTTTAAATGCATGATATTAGCTACAACCATCTTTACTTATTATAAATTTATTATAACACTTCTAAACAAGGGCATAGAGGATAGAATAGATCAATAATATGCTTTAAATAGATCCAAACTTTAGCAAAAACATATAGTCTTATCAGGCAATCTTATCAAGGGTCACAATGTCATCTGTCAAGCTATGATGCCACAGAATCTGAGAACCTAAAGAAACTTTCAGAGGTCATCTAGTTCAATTCATAGCAGTAAAAAGAATTCTAATTACAATACAAATAACAAGTGGTCATGCAGACTTTGCCTAAAAAGAGATGGAGAATCTTTCCTAAGATAGCCTGATCTACTTATGCTTGTGGTGTAATGCGAATGGTAGAAATTCTATCTATAACACTATGACAAGAAAAAAATATTAAAGGAATAAGCATAGGCAATAAGAGTATAAAACTATCACTCTTTGCAGATGAGATGATGGTTTACTTAGAGAACTCTAAAAAGCCAATTAAAAAACTAACCAAGACAATTAACAACTTCAGCAAAGTTGCAGAATATAAAATAAGCCTAAATAAACAATCATTATTTTTTTATATTAACAACAAAACCCAGCAGGAAGTGATAGAAAGGGAAATTACATTTAAAATAACTACAAACAGTATAAAATACTTGATAGTCTACCTGCCAAAGCATACACAGGGATTCTATGAATTTAATTTCAAAATGTTCTTCACACAGATAAATACAAATTCAAGTAACATTAATTGTTCATGATTAGGCCAGGTTATTATAATTAAAATTATAATACTAACTACATTAATTTACTTATTCTGTCATACCAATCAAATTAATAAAGAAATAAGTAAGCAAGCAAAAAAAAAGTCATAATAAAATTCATGTGGAAGAACAAAGGGTTAAGAATATTAAAGGAATTGGTAAAAAAAAATGGGAAGTAAGACTAGCAGTGCATGGTTTCAAATTATACTACAAAATTGTAATTGTCAAAACAATTTGAAAGAAGTTGATCAGTGGGAAAGATTAACTCCATAATGCATAAAAACAAATGAGCACTGTAACTTACTATTTGGTTAACATAAACATCCTAGTTTTGGGGACAAGAACTCACTATTTGACAAAAAGAATTAGGAAATTTGGAAAGCAGTCTAGCAGTAACAAGGCTCCAAACATGCTCTGATGTTTGGCTAGAAAACTGTAAAGGACCATCATAAGCAGCTCAAAGGAAGGAATGCTTTACTCAGATGAATCAGCTCAATGTCCTTGATATATAATATTGGTGAATGGCTAAGTAAATCTCTTGCAAATTCTTAAATGGCACATGATTGTCTTATGTCATTTGTATAATAAATACAAATTATCATGGAATCAGCCTGAATCAAGCTTAGCCCAGTATATTGTGATGGAGGATTTTAATAGAGATGCCAGTATAAAAATAAACTTGCCTTATATTTTTATAATAACAATTTTTTTAATTTTTCAAAATATATACGAAGATCATTTTCAACACTCACCCTTGCAAAATTTTGTGTTTTAATTTTTTCTCCCTCCCTTCCCCTCACCTCCTTTCCCTAGATGGCAAGTAATCCTATATAGGTTAAACGTGTGCAATTCTTCTAAACATATTTCCACATTTATCATGCTGCACTAGAAAAACCAGATCAAAAGGGGGAAAAATGAAAAAGAAAAAAGAAGCAAGCAAACAACAACAAAGGTAAAAATATTAAATTGGGATGCACATGCAGTCTCTTTGAGTCTTCTCTCTGAATGTTATTTTATTCCTTAAACATAATCAGATTCTTGTTGCAAAACAAAAGAGAATTGCATCATCATAATAATAATGATGATAGTTCATATTGTTTTAAAATATATACATGTGCATGCTTTTTATATATATATGCATATGTGTATATATGTGTGTCTATGTGTATATGCAATTTCATTATATCCTCCCAACTTATGAGGAAAATATTGTTTTTCTTTAATTGTCTCTATAATTGCCCAAACTGACAAGTCCATAGTTCACCATGAAATGAGCAGCACAATCATGATTTTCTGAGTGGCTTACCAGGATGACCAGAACAAAAGGGCTAGAGAGAGGGATATAAGGATCATTACTCTCCTTGGCAATCAGAAGACAATATCTTTAGCACTTTATTCCTCAGCCTGAAAAAAGAAAAATCAAACATATTATTCCTCAACAGTATGGATCACCATAACTGAATGAGTTCATTTTCAACATTCAAAAGTTGTTTAAATTTAGCCTTGCTTGCTATTTGACTCATGACAACCTTTGCTTCCTGGAGATAACTGGCACTACATTTTAGGAAAGACATGAAAAAGGTAGAGAGAACATTCAGAGAATGACCAGGATGGTCAAAGATCTTGAACTACTATTATACAAGGATTCTTTGAAAGAACTGAGGATATTTAGCCTAGAAAAGATTTAGGATGACATGATTGCTGTCTTCAGCTATTTAATGCAATATCTCCTAGAATAAAGAAATAAGCATTTAAGTGTCTTAATATGAAAATTTTGCAAATGTTTTTGTTTGATAAAAAAGTGATCTTTTGATTCAACAAGTATTCATGTAGTATCTATTATGTGTTTGTCACTATGCTAGTAACATGGGGATCAAATTAAAAAAGAAAATATTTGCCCCCAATTGCAAATTATATTTTGCAATTGATTTTTGAGGATAAAATAAAGTTACTCTCAGGAACCTAATGGATAGATATCAAAGCAATGGGTAAAAATTACAAAGCGACACATTTAGCTACTCTACTTTCTGTCTGTATGATCTTAAACAAATCATTAATCTATATGGGCTTTAATTTTCCACATCTGTAAAATAGATGTGTTGGACTAGATGGCTCTAACATTTCTGCAAGTTCTAGATCTAAAATCACAAATAATCATAAATTTCCTAATGGTCCAACATATCTAAGAATGGAATGAGCTCCCTTGGAAAAGAGTGGGCTCCTCTCTGAACAAGAGAAAGGAGCAAGTGGTGAATGGCCTTAAACATAGAATAGAGACTAAACAGCCTGTTAGGAGGGATTTTTTTAAGAATTTCTACTTTGAGTCTAGATTAGATTGCATTGCTTCAGGAAGATTTCTGAGATTCTCTGTCTACCATATTGATTTGCACAAGATTTTCAGTAAAAGCATAGATTCCCAGAATAGCTCAAGTTAAAATCCAACATCAATCTCTTCCTATTTCTACAACTCCCAGAATAGTATTTATAATTGTAGCTATGCAGAAATTAATTGTCCTCTATCAGTTTCCAGGATATACAAATGTCACAATTATTTCCCATTTATCTTAGAATTAACAAATGGCGGTTTTCGCAGTAGCAATGCTATTCTATCATGGCCATGCACATTGCCCTCTGTGCCTTTCATATCCATAATTGGGTTCCAAATTTGCTCACTTCAAAATCCAGTTCAAGGGCAAAATCAGGCAGAAATCTATACTTCCTGGTATAAATACTGGAAATTCTCAAGAACTGAATGGCAAGGGCCAGAGAGCATCAGCCCTCCTTGAAGTTACTCTCCAAATGAAAACAAGAGGCATGGGTAGCTCTTAAGTCAGGGCTATCTGTTATAGAAGGAAGTACAGTGAAGTGGTGGAACTTATCCAGCTAATTTGGGAAGTGTGGACGACTAATATAATTAATTTCTAGGACAGAGGAGAGAAAGATGTACATACAGCCATCATTTTGTGGAGTTTTCCCTTGTTGCCCAAATGATGAGCCCTTTGCTTTGCGGAGCACTTTGAGCCTTGGCGGTATTTGCAAGCATGACCTTGCTCAATGAGTGCTTTCACCTCCAAGCCTTGAGAAAACCATCAATAAGCATGCTGATGCAGTTTAAGGAGCATAGAGAATGAGGAAGGAGACCCAGGAAGAAAACTTACAGAAAGGCGGCTGCTGTCCAGTGGGCAAAATAGCTCAGGCAAATAAAAGTCAGATGATGTGTTCTATAAGTTCTTTCTAACTAGACATTTTACAAGCAGTGTATCCTTCCCAGGAGATTCAAGCCAAATGATAGTATGACTGAGAATGAAACCATAAGGATGTGTTTTCTTCCTACACATAGGTAAGGCATACTTTGGCAACATGCAGTTTTCAATATTCCTTCCCCATAACTGCTTCCCAACATAAGGGAGGGAGGAAGTTGATAGATCAACTTGGCTACCAGAAAGTTTTACAATAAAAAGCTCCCAAAGGAGTTCCTTTTGCCCTTCATGTATATCTATAATAACATCGTGATAGTAATTATGACTCTTGACAAATAAAATGCATTTGTTAATTGACCAAACCTTTGATGATAATAAAGCCACTTTTTCCTCTGCAAAAAGTTTAGGCTCTTAACTGGATCCAGATGTCTTCCAGTTGTTCTTACCCTTATTGATCTATTGTAAATGTACATTTAGGGCTCCAATTTTACAATTAGCTCTTTCTGGCCATTGATATTGTTCAATATTCTAATTCAATTCAACAATGTTAAGGTTTTCTGTTAAAGTTAGTGTGCTTGATGCTGGAAAACAAAATAAAAAAGAGAACAGTTCCTCCCCTCAAGGACTTTACAATCTACTGGGATAAAGGTACGATGTAATCACTAAGATACTTTCTAACTTTAAAACTCTATAATTCTGTGGTATATGCATAAGCAATTAAATACAAATCATATCCAAAGAGAAGAGGAAAGGAAAGGAAAGGAGATGAGAAAGGAGGGAGGGAGGGAAGGAGAAGAGGAGAAAGGAGAGGGGATAAAAGAAAAGATAGAGAGAAAAAGAAGAGAGAGAGAAAAAGAGAGAGACAAGACAGAGAGACAGAGAGACAGAGAAGAGAGAGAAGAAAGGGGAGAGAAGGGAAGGGAGAGAGACAGACACAGAAAAGAGAATCAGAAAGAAAGAAACAGAGACAGAGATAAATACAGAAAAAGAGAAAAGGAGAGAGAGAGAGAGAGAGAGAGAGAGAGAGAGAGAGAGAGAGAGAGAGAGAGAGAGAGAGAGAGAAAGGGAGGGAGGTGGGGAAAGGGAGGTGAGGAGAGGGAGGTGGGGAGAGGGAGGGAAAGGGAGAGAAAATTAATATAATTACAGAAGAGAATTAAGAAAGGCCTCGTGAAGAGGTAATTTGGATTGTACTTGAAAGGAGCACCATAGTACTTAGTCCTAACATAAGTTGTTCTTATTGTTTCGTTACCAAGTAGCATTGAGATTACAAAGAGTAATCTATTTTAGTACATTATACTATTTTCTGAAGAAAAAAAATCTCTTAGTCAAATTCCCGTATTTTAACCTTATTATTTAAGCTTCCAAGGAACTCATTGCTACAGACTGCCTCTCCCTTGACTGGAGCAGACCAGTTGCTCCATTTTATTTTAGAAATAGCACAAGTTCTGATTCAGCAGCTCAAAGGGAAGGAGGCTTGGGACAAAGCTATCTAAACTTTCCCACTGCTAAGAGCAGGAAAGTTTTTTTGTGCCTTGATCCTCTTTGGCACCGGGAAGGAGAGTGCACCTCTCTTCCACCAATGCGTGATCATTTGGGCATTGCCTATTAGGCTTCATGGTTTGTGAGTGCTACTTAGTGTGGGTCTAATGATGGCATCATGGACATCTGTAGCTAGGATTTCCAAGTCACACTTGGCACTTTCCAGGGATCTATCAAGGAACCACGAAGGGATAAATAAAGAATGGCATCTGGTCAAGAGAGAGAAAGTGAATCAAGAGGCTTGAGGAGAAAAAAAAGCAACACACAGAGAGGGAAAGACAGACAGACAGAGACAAAGCTAGAGATAGAGACAGAGAGAGATAGAGACAGACAGACAGAGACAGAGATAGAGATAGAGACAGAGAGAGATAGAGACAGACAGACAGAGACAGAGATAGAGATAGAGACAGAGAGAGATAGAGAGAGACAAAAAGAGACACAGAGACAGAGAGGGAGGAAGAAAGAGAGACAGACAGAGACAGAGACAGAGACAGACAGAGACAGAGATAGAGATAAAGACAGAGACAAAGATAGACAGAGAGAAAGAGAGAAAGAGACAGAGATACAGAGAGTGGGGACAATACAGTTGGTACAAGACCAGCCTTGTAAGTTAAGAAGGAAGAGTTCAAATCTTTTCTCTGATACATATTGACTGTATGACCTATAAGTCACCTAACCTTTTAGGGACTTTAAGTCAGGGAGACCTTTAATGATATCCAATTCATTTCATTCTGGGTATTCTACCCTGTCTAATAATAAAAATTAATAAATGCTTGTTGATTCATTGATTGACCACTCACAAGGTTATTGTGGAAAAGCATGCAATCATAAATTTCAGGGCTTATTCTTATTAAACAAGGGAATGGGGATAGGAAGGCGTGTAGTAGAAGGGAAGGCGAGAGGAGCAGAGTGGGACTTGCTTGCTCAGGTAACTTTTGCCTGATGGAAAGAGAAATGTACTAAGTTTAGTGCAGACCATGAAGAACTAGTAGTGAGAGGTGGGCCCGAATTTTTTTCACAAGCTCATTGGATGCCAGAAGTGGGAAGGATTTTAGAGATAAATCTTTCCTGTTTCTGCCCCGGAAGAATTCAGAACAAGGAAGATGATAATGAAAAGAATCTCCTCTTCAAATAGAAAGAGAATTTTATTTCAGGAGAAGCTGAAAGTGGCTTAACTACAGAAAATGTATCTCCTCTACCGGTGGATCTTTTTAAATATGAGGATCTCTTTTTAACTTCTAAAAATTTCATCCATCCTTTTTCCCCATTCCTCCATGATATCATTGACTTCTTCCTAATACTAAAGTTTTGCAATTTATCCTAAGCAGGTGAGCAGGCCTATTGCTCTCCTTCCTACCCTCAATCTTCTGGCTTTCTTTAATAAATCCTGCTTTCTAAAGGAGGTCTTCATCAACCTCTCCATCTATACTGGATATGTCTTATATAGACAGTTATTTGTAAGCTTACTTCCTTTTGAATCAGGTCATGGCAGTCTTCTCTGAAGTTCCCTCGGAAACTGTTTCTTTCATCATTTCTTATGACACAAAAATTTTCCATCACATAATTCAATTTTATTTATCCATTTATCAATAGGAGGACACGCCTTTAGTTTCCAACCTGGACTACCATAGTAAGGATCATTGTACAAGGATAATTGTACAGCTAAGTCATTTTCCTGTACCTTGGATTTCCTTGGCTCATAACTGATAGAGTTTAGTAAAGATATATATATATACACACATAATTTATTTTTTGAACATAATTTATTTTTTGAACATGACTCCAAATTGCTTTCCAGAATGGCTGGACCAACTAACACCTCCACCAGTAGGGTACTCATCTACCTGTTTTTTCAAAACCCTTCTAACATTTGTTATGTTCTTCTTTTGTCAAGTTGACCCATCTGACAGGTATAATGTGGAACCTCAAAGTGACTTTAATTGATATTTTTCTAATTATTAGTGATTTAGAGCTTTGTTTCATACAACTATTGATAGCTTGAATTTCTTTCTTTGAAAACTTGAATCCTTTCTTTGAGAAACAATGACCAAACATCATTTCATTTCTTGGAATCTCTATTTTCCTCATCTGTCAAATGGACATTTTAAAAAAATAATCATACTACCTATTTCACAGCACCAGTGTTAAAACATTAAGAAATTGAGTTGCTATCATTATTCCAAAAGTTTCTGCAAGGACAATCACCTTTGTACATCTTTAAGGAAGAAAAATTCTGGAACCTAGGATTATTTTCTGATGAAAGTAGGAGCTAAATCAATGTGAATGTTAAGCACAGATAGGATAACAGTCTATAAATACATGAATGATGTAAAAACTCAAGAGAAAGAGAAATTATTTGACCTGACACAAGGGTGTGGGACAAAGAATAATGGCCCTCTGATTTCTGCATGGTTCTCTGTCAAACAGAAAGTTGCTGATTCAATTGCTTCAGTCATTTCTGAAAAATATTTTCTGGCACCCTTAAGTGAAATTCTTAACAAATCCAGGACTGCTGATGTGAATACAACCAGAGTTTATTTACAATTAGGCCCAACATTCCCAAAGGTAAAGCCATTAAAAAAATCTTTAGGACACTTACCTCTGCAAAAACTCTATTCCCTTTCCCTCAAGGGTGTCAACATGGGATGGGTGAATCAAATAATCTATTTGCTGAGTAGCACAAATATTAGTGAAAGCTCTGCATTTCTCAAAGTGTCTGCTGACTTTGAAAAGTTTATGAATTCCACAATTTTTATTTTATTTTTAATTAGTGAAATAAAACAAATATTTCTATAACATCATATAATAAAAAACAAAAATGACTGCATATGAAACTGCAAATATTATGTACAACTTGCTATTTTATTTAAATTTACAATAAAATTATTGTGTATTTTTTTTCTTCCCCCAGAGATAACCACAGATACATATATGTTTTTATATACCTGTAGTATGTGTATATATACATAAATACACATATATGTATATGAATATATACATAAACATATATGTGTGTGTGTGCCTTCAATATAGTCTGTCTTGATTGTTTAAGCAAAACTCAAAGCTTTTCTCATTGTATCATAGCTAACAAGGAATCTCTGCTTAAAGACTTCCAATGAAGGAGAACTCCTTATCTCCTGAGATTATTCATTCCACTTATGGACATCTAGGATTATTAGAAACTTCCCCATGCTTCCAGACAAACTTTGTCTTTTTGCAGATTCTGCTCTTTTCTCTTAGCTCTGTGCTTTTTATGATCTTGTTTTCTTGGAACTCTCCAACTTATGTCCTTTTGAACATACGGTTTTCCAGAAATAAACACAATTTGTAGGTATAAATGCCAGATGAACAGTTCAACATATGTAACAAATAAGGAATTCCAGAGAACTAAAATAAAGGAAATAGAAGATAAAACTGTCCCAGTGACAAGATCTAAGTATAATAAGTAATGATCCAAGTGCTCTTCCAGTGTAATTATGATAATCCAAGAAAGTTAGAAAGGACCTCAACATATGGCTAACTGGTGAGTTGCATGGGAAAGCATCTCACAGAAGAGACAGAAATGGATGGATTACCACCTATTTTGTTGCAGGGAGCATATAAATGTATAAGATCTTAAATTCATTTGACATTTACAGGTGTGATCTGGCCAGGAAAGCGTACAGAGGGATAATCACCTTCTTATTCATTTATTCATTACAATTGTACTTACTTTAAGGCAGACCAAGATCATATTACCTTTTTATACTTCATATAATAAAGTGGATTCAAATTAAAATTTTGTAGGGAATAACTTCCTAACATTTACCTAGTAAAGTCACTTTCACTCATATCATGTCCTTTCAATGACATTTCTTCAAAGCAGTCAAATCTGAACCATTTATTCTGCCCTTTTGAGAATGAAATGATCTTATTCATAATTTCATATCCCATTTTCACTCATATTCCTCATTCTATATTGTGGATAGACAATACTTAAGGACAAGGAATTGAGCTTGTAATTAAAAAGGAGGAGGAGAGAATGTTCTGAACTGCATTTGGGAAATGAAGTGTTACTAAGGTTCCCAAACTTCTCCTTGACTCAAAAATTCTAATTTTTAAATATCATTATTATTCAGATGATAGTCTATGATTAGAGATCACAGAACAACACAATTTTCAAAGAACCTGAAGGACAATGGAAGAAGGCATAACGGGCATTAGATAGGCTGCATCATGTTACCAAGGATGACTTTTGCACAATAAATGATGAAATATTTAGTTTTGGTTTGGGGACAGGCTTCCAATAACTAAAGATTTTGTAAAGTGGAATGTACTGTCTCCGAAGGAAGGAGTGTGTTCATCTTCACTAACTCCTTCAGGTAAATACTGGATGACCACTTATAAGGTATGCCATAGTGAGAATTTGTTATGGGAAACAAAAAGGTTATGGGTTGGATCAGATATTTACTGAACTCCTCCCAAGCCTGAAATTCTGTGATTCTGTTAAAATTATGATTAGAAACAGATTATGATTAAACAATTGTAATTAGAAAAGCCCTGGTCAATAAATCAACAAACATTTCTCAGTACCTACTATTTGCCAAGTTTTTTGCTAGGGTCTATTGACAGAAATTCAATGAATGAAACTATTCCTATTCTTGAGAAGGTTACAGTCTATCAGGTCTTGCAACAAGAAAAAACTATAACAAATGGATAGACCAAGATAACATTCATGGAATATTAAGAAAAAAACTTTGAGAAAAAGACCTCCACCATGTTAAATAAATTCTCTTGAAAGAAATTTCGGGGAATATATGAACAAGAATGACCCATGATGAAGAGTAATTGGGTGACATCTAGCATCACTGAATGGGATACCCACATTAACAATACTATAAATCCATTGACCTAATGAAGTGTATTTCTGAACTAATATTGTAACTCTCCTCCCTCCTGGCTTGGGAAAATTCTGAAGACCTCACAGGATAAATAGCTTGAAAGACAGTGAGACTTGGACTAAATTATTCAATGCTATAAAAGGCTTAAAAGTAAGAAAGTAATGGATTACTGAAGAGAATAGAATTCAGTCATAGCAGCGAAAGAGGGGCTGGATTCTAATTTTCCCAGTAGCTAAAACTAGTAATCAGAACAGATTACAGATTACTGTACAAGATCTTGATGGCAGCAATTGGGGAGAGATTGGGAAGAAGGATAGGGAGAAGGAAAAGGAAAGAGAGCAGGTGACCAGAGGATGACTGGTAGACCATAAGATTTCTGTAGTGATTGGAAACAGACTAAAGATTCCTTAGAATCTATCTTACTCCTCAAACAAAGAACACTTAGGAGAAGCTATTCCCTTGATTAGAACCAAGAGGAAACTGCGAACATGTCCCTAGCTAGTCTTTTTTCTATTGCATTTGCTTGTCGTTAACAGGTATCCATTAGAACTTGATCTTTCCTTATGTTCTAAGGGGTTTTAAAAATGTTTTTTCTCTGTCTTTCTTGAATCCATCTCCTTCTTTCCATTCACTTCACAACCAGCATAATTCAGTTCCTAGCATCTCTTCTTAAGACAGTTGCCATGGCCTCTTAATTGGATTCCTTACCTCCCCAATCCCCAATCTATTTTCCACAGAAATGGCAAATTACACTCCCTATAACCCAAGTCTGAGTGTGTCACTTCCTTGCCCAAGAATCAGCAGTGTTTCCCTATCACTCCTGTGCAGGACTGTGCTGTAGCCCATCCTAGCCAGCTTATGAGAACTAATTATTAAATTTTCACTGTTAGCACTTACACCTCAGAAACTGGCACAGCTACAAATCAGGGCCTCTTTTGTTATTTGGTTAAAAGTTTTGTGATGGGGTTTTGGTTTTAGTTTTCTAAAAACAATTTACTATCATCACAAGCCTGTATTGCTCTATAAACATCATTTGAGCCTATCAGAAGAAGTAGAAAGCTTGGGGAACAAAGTCATCATCAGAATGATAGACTTGTACATAATTATTAATAACACCAACAGTAATAACAACAATTGGGATTTATATAGCACTTTAAACTTTGCAAAGTGCTTTACACACATTATTGTATATAAGCCTTACAATTCCCAGCCCCTAAGAATAGAATACAAATTCTTCTGTTTGTCATTAAAAGTTCCTCACAATCTGACTTCAACCTATTTTTCCAGGAGGATTATTCATTATTCCTTTGAGACACTCTGCTTTCTAGTAAACTGCCCTATTTCCTGATTCGTCCATACCTTTCTTTCCCTTTCATCTCTTTGTTCTAGCTCTCTCCCATGCTTGGAATTCTCTCTTCTCTCTTCTACCTCTGGCTCCATTTGAAGATCAATTCAAGGACTGACCCCTTTCCTTACAAAAGGCTTTTCTCCTATGTTTCTTCTAGTGGTTTCAATCCTATTCTCCCCTTAAATTATTGAAAAAATTCAAATGGTTCTGTGAGCTCACTGATTCAGATCTTTCCTCCAACAGTTCAGATCTCAGCCTGTCTGCTCCAATTCATTTTAACTTGAATATATGTTGTATATATTTATCTGTGTATGCAGGTTTTCTCCTAGCACAACTGGCTCTCCTTGACTACAAGGACTATTTCATTTTGGTATTTAAAACCCCAGAAGCAAGCAGAGTGTCTGGCATATATTAAGTGGGTACTTAATATACATTTGTTGAATTGGATCATACATCATTTCTTCACAAGTTTTTGAGTTCTCTCCCAACCTCTGACTCCATGTTGTGTCTATAGTGGATACTCCATCAGTGTTGCTGACTGAATCTTTTTTTAAGGGTCACTAAGTGCTGACTTACAGCTTCGTAACTCATTTCAAGCAAGCAACTAAGGCACAACACCTCTCACCAACGGCACTTTGAGGTTGCAGAGATTTTCATCTGGAGGAGCCATTGCTAAGAATTAATTGCTTCTGTGACTCTGGATTGCATATTGCTTATTACAAGCACTCCACTCCAATACCCAGGAAGCACAAATAGTGATCCCTGAAGCCGCCTTAACCTTTTCAAACTATAACAATTTGATTGTCTGCCTCATTACACTCTCCAGGCCCTCTCCAGAATGACAGACCAGGATGGAGGCTTCTGCTCTCATCCTTCATTAGCCTTTCCCTGAAGCTTCCTACAGCCGGCAAATGTCCCTGGAGTTCGGGCAGAAAGCTACATCAACCATCCCTCAGCATTTCCGAATTAATCCCTAAAGTCCCTGGGCACATTTCCTAGTCATTAAATCATGTATGTGCTTTTAAAACCATGAGTTTAATGAGCTTCACCCACCCCAGCTGGCCCAAGTACAAAGCCCAGTCACTGGAAAATTCCTCTGGCCCTCCTATCAAACAGCCAAAGCACCAGCAAAAACCCAGGAGCTCACAGCACACAGGCAAGTCCCATGGAAACTTGAACAACTCTACCCTAGAAGAAAGGTAGAAACCAGTACTTCACTGTAAAGAACTGGGATTTCCATGTGAAACAGGGACAGCGACAGATTGTCCACTGCCTCTTGTCCATGTCCTCTCTTCAAAAACATAGATTAGTTTCAAGAATCTGTGGCAGCTTTTTGGATAAAAATAAATGGTAGAAAGTAAATGTCCATCAATTGGGGAGGGGGGCTAAAAAAATTAAAATGCATAGATATAAGGGAATTTTACCATGTTGTAAGAAATGATGAAAGTTATGAACACAGAGACACATGGGAAAGACTTATATGAATTGATGCAGAGAAAAGGAAGCAGAACAAACAATAGTATGTGCACAGGGACAAACTGAAAGAATAACTTCGGGACAAAAATATTGTGAGGTCCAAAAGAAGAGTTATGAAAAGAAAATCCCACCTTTCCCTTTGCAGAGGTGGGAAGGCCATAGGTGTTGCACGTGGGACATATTTTTAGACCTTTTCTATATATCAATCACTTATACTTTTTTCCTCTTGTTTTTCTTTTGCTTTTGTCTTTAAAAATAGTGTTATATGGGTTTGACTTTAAGGAGGAGCAATCAAAAGAATACTCAGGGAAACTGGTGATATAGAGAAGACATCAATAAAAGTATTTTAATTTTTTTTAAAAGTCTGCTATGTCAAGAAAATGTATCTGCCTATGTTCAATCTGATCATTATCCTTTAAACAAGAATAGTCCTAAGACCACAGGCATCTGTTCTATTAATTGCCCTCATTTAATCCTTTCAGCTTGATAGGATCTCGCCAAACTTGGGCTTCATTGGCATAGATCACCTTAATAACAGTTAATAACACAATAGGGCATTGCAGTACCTAGAGTGGCAATAATGCAGATTGTGTGTAATAATATAGTGGGATGGTGGATGATAATAACATAATAATGCAGACAATAATATAAACAATAATGCAAAATTCTTTGGGCTCTCCATAGAAATTGGCCCCTTTTCAGTTAAGTATCTTTCTAGTCATAAACCCATCAGCTTTGCCTAAACACATAGAACACTGAGGATCACTCCAAAGCAATAAATATGGTAGCATACTTTTAATGGAAACTATTAGCAATGTAAAAGTGAAATTACTTGTCTAATTAAGTAAAAATATTAAAAGCACTTATGCCCCATTGGTACTTGGAGGAATTTTTAAAATTGCCAAATAAGTCCAAATTTGGTAAGTTTCTGTTTATCCTGTTTATTTGCAATGATAAGAAACAATCCCAATGATTATCAGTGGCCCTAGAATGTGCTTTTTTCATCTCCAAAATGAGGAAATTAAACTATGTTATCTTGTTGGAAAAAAGGCAAGAAGGAAGGAAGGAAGGAAGGAAGGAAGGAAGGAAGGAAGGAAGGAAGGAAGGAAGGAAGGAAGGAAGGAAGGAAGGAAGGAAGGAAGGAAGGAAGGAAGGAAGGAAGGAAGGAGAAAAGGAAGGAAGGAAGGAAGGAAGGAAGGAAGGAAGGAAGGAAGGAAGGAAGGAAGGAAGGAAGGAAGGAAGGAAGGAAGAAGGAAGAAAGGAAGGAAGGAAGGAAGGGAGGAAGGAAGGAAGGAAGGAAGGAAGGAAGGAAGGAAGGAAGGAAGGAAGGAAGGAAGGGAGGAAGAAGCATTGAGTTTTTACAATAAGCAAAGGATAGAAACATAATTCTGTGTGTTAGAGATACAAATTAAAAAGCATGACAATCCTTGTTGACATTCTAATAAGGGAGGACAACAATTCTCGGGTATTTTTGCCCTGTAAGTCAGGAAGTAGGTCTTATGATCCCTCACATATAATGCTAAGTCCTAAACAATAACTTGAGGCTCCTAAACATTAAGTGTCTGTCCCACAATCACATAGCTGGTAAGCAACAAATGTGGTATTTAAACTGAGGTCATCCTGTTTCAGTCCAGATTCCTTTCCACAATGCTATTTGTGAAAAACCTTCATTACTTAGCAATATTTTCAAGAAATTTCAAGTTAAGAAGATTAGGAAGACAGACCCCCCCTTTCCATGTTGTCTAAGTATGCTAAACTCAGAATTTCACTTATTATACCATTCTCTTTAAGTATGTATTTTCAACACCTGGATCCAAAAAGGGGAGGATGAACATGCATGTAGGAAGGAAATTTGTTTCATTTCAGGTATGCTAACTTCTAATTAAACAGTGAAAAGACCAGAGAAAACTACTTCTATTGGGGGTAGGGAGGGAGTAAAAGATTCTGCCATACTCAAAAATACCCTCAATAAATTCATGATGAGGTCCAAGGAGATCACAATGGGTTTCAGGGGACTCGTTTCCTATGTGTTGAATTCCTATGTAGTGCTTCTTTTAACTTTTAGCTAAAATCGTTTTGGTAAGATCATAGATTTAGAACTGAAAGGGACTCCAGAGATCATCTTCCCTAATCCCTATATCTTACAGATGAAGAAAACAAGTCTCAGAGAGAAGTAATTTGCCTGAGGTGACATAGATAGTATGAAACACAGTTGGAATTTGAAACCCAAGATCTGGGACTCCAAGTCAAGTACTCTATCTCCCAGCTTTTTAAACTGTGTGTCCCAATCCCATATGGGGATCTCATAACTGAGGGTAAGAATAATGACATTATAATTTTTATCAGTAAATATGTGATTTGTATATCTATTTTAATGCTTGATTTTGCATACCTATTTTATTTGTATACCTGAGGTCAAGTAAAAATTTCTCCGGCGAAAAGGGATAACAAGTGGTAAAACTTTAAGAAGCCCTGCTCTATCTAATGTGCCATGTTACATCTTAGATTTGCAGATAAAAGGGACTTTGGAGATTACTAAGTCAATCTTCTCTTTTTACATATAAGAAAACTGAAGCCCAGAGATGTGAAATGATACAAGTAAAGCTGTGATTTGACCAAGACCCCCAACAAGCTCTCTTTCCGTGGAAAAAACTCTACGTCTTCCTTTTATATTTGTTAATTATTTGAACATGAAACCTTTTTAATTTGAATAATGATGATCATGATTTATTTCTCTCATATATACACATGTGTGTGATAAGTAGTTGGGAATATAACCAATGTGTATGCACACATGCATATATACATATATATATATATATATACATCATGGATGTTGCTATATGTGGTTATTTGGAATTATAAATTGCATATAATTTGTGTGTATGTACTGGAGAAGGAAATGGAAAATCACTTTAATGTCTTTGCCAAGAAAATCTTATGTCCAACTCTTTGTAACTAATTGAACAAAAATAGCACATACAAATGTATATTTGCATGCATATATATTATATATACATATATACTTTTGGTGGTATAAATGATGTGTATATATAGATATAGATGTGTGTGTGGTACGTTTATAGAGTGTATAGCTATGTGCAAAGTTGTCCTTTGTTCTTGAAAAGGATCAGAATCACGTCACTGTTAGAGTCAAGTTATGCTTTCTCCAACTGTGGCCAATCAGACCAAGATGATCAGAAAGCTCTACCAGCGACTGGGCCCAAATAGCCTATGTGAACATGTGGATGGATTTTCTAATTTTGTGCATCTTGCCATTGCTTTGGAGCTACTTCAACTGAATTTTGCTCCTAGAGCACACAGCACCTCCTTTGATGGAAGCACATCATACCAGATGGTCCTGTCCCATTGTCTCCTATGTCATGCAATCAATTCCAAAAAATATCACTTTTTCTCATCACCTTGTGAACACTTGCCCTATGTTAGTTCTTTAGAAAGCATTATTTTTGTCAAGCATATGTTTAATATTCTAACTCCGTGGTCAGCCCCTCAGAATTGAGCTATGTGCAGTAGAGTTTAAATGTTTGGCAGTTTAGTTTGAGAAAGGGCCTCTTTATCTAGCATTTTATCTTACCAGGAGATCTTCAGAATCTTCCTAAGACAATTTCAATTGGAAATAATTCAGTTTCCTGGCTGATATTCTCTCCAGGGTTGATAAATATACAACAATGAGGTCAACACAACAGCTGGATAGTCAGTCTAATGGCTCATCTCTCCCTCACTTTCCTTTAGAGTCTTCCAAGCATTGAGCTAGCTTTGGCAATGTGGATGTCAATCTCAATTTCAATGGCTGCATCCCTGCCAAATAAGCAAACTTATCCACAATAATCAAAACCTCTCCATTTGCGGTAACCAGTGGTTCCACATATGGATGATGTGATGGTGGCTGATTTTTTTGGTGTCGGTTTTTAGGTCCAATTTAGCCCAAGTAGTAGAGAATTGATCCATACTCTGTTGCATCTCAACTTCAGAAGCTTCATTGAGTGCACATCATCTGCAAAAAACATGCACCAACACTCCCTTCACTTTTGGCTTGTAATCTTTTCAATTTTAAGAATTAACCATCAGTACGGTAGCTGACTTTGATGCTATATATTTATACATATACACATAAAGACAAATACTTATACAAACCTATTTATACTATCAAATAACGACATTCAACCATATCCAGGAACAGCAGTGTGCAAAATGTGACATAGTCGTCACTGGTCAGGAGGATTATTTTGAGAGAATCCTAATTCTGTTGAGAATTTACAAGTGCCCAGGGGTCAAAGTGAACCTTTTTTTTTTGGTACCATAATGAAAATGCTGCCCTATGTAAATCATAGAGATTTCTAAAGACTGGAAAAGGCCTTAACAAAGTCAGATTCAATCTCTTCTTCTAAAGCCATCCTTCCAAATATTTCAAATCCCTCTGCTGGCTGAAAAAGGCTTTACTGAGAAGGAAAGTCATTCTTTTCTCTTTTGTTAATGGAAAGGGGAGCTTAATCTCATTGAGCTCCTTCTAGCATGTTCCAAATGGACTCCCCAGAGTTCTGCAGATGCTGCATCAGCAGGGCAGGCCGGCTGGCTGGCAAAGGAGACAATTCTCCTGGTATTATAAAGATGAGATGGAAGGTCATGCTACTTTGCTAATTCAGTAAAGCATAATTACAACACAAACTGCTGGCTCCTTTTTATTCCTCTTATTGATGGGCAAACTTCTTGCCATTTCAATTGCTTAAGTGCCCTGGGTGTTAACTAACATTCATATGTGGCAACACTGTGGGTCCTGCATGGGTGATGGACTGAGAATAGGAATCTGCACCTCAACCCAAGAGAAAGAGAGACAATGTTAGGAAGCAGCATCCCGAGCTGTTGACAATGGCCTCCCTCCTTTCCTTGTGTCTAGGCTGTTCCTCTCCACTGCACAGACATGCAAGAAACAGACAAGTGATTTCGTATTATTTATCCTTTCTGTCAGAATCCTGCCAGAGGTAAGT
This sequence comes from Sminthopsis crassicaudata, assembly GCF_048593235.1. Classification (NCBI taxonomy): domain Eukaryota; kingdom Metazoa; phylum Chordata; class Mammalia; order Dasyuromorphia; family Dasyuridae; genus Sminthopsis; species Sminthopsis crassicaudata. The sequence goes on from NC_133622.1 coordinate 66,411,506, forward strand.
GAACCCTATACAAGCAGGGAACATACTCTGATTACTCGCATAGCCTCACTACAGCACCACAGTTTTACAGAAACTGCACATTACCCAATTCTTTTCTCAGTCATTCTCATTTCCCTTTTTTGGAAAACCCTCTAAGGACCAAAGAGTCTACAGAATTTCCTTTTTTATATGAGCCTTTCAAATCTTTTCAGTGTGTACAGATTCCTATAATACATGACAAGGACATTGACAGCATGATGCTGACATATCTAGCCTAAAACAGGAGAAAGTTGTCAATCTGTTGTAGATTGCACTGCCACATCAGAAAAAATTTCCCCAAATCTGAACTGTCCAAAGGAAGAACAAGTGACCTTGGTGGGCCAAATGACCTCTAAGGTCTCCCTCGCTCAAGATCTTCAAACATAGAATGGATTATCACTTTTGGGGGATATTATTCTAGTACATTTGATATGAGATGACTTCTGAGATCCTTTTCAGTTCTGAGCTTCTTCGTCTAATTAATGGAACTTGAGAAAGATCCTTACTACTATTGGAATCTATCCATCAATTTCCCAAATAGTCTGCAAAACTGGCCTATTCTTTTTTTTTCAATAGTTTTTATTTACCAGATATATGCATGGGTAACTTTACAACATTGACAATTGCCAAATCTTTTGTTCTAGTTTTTCCCTTCCCCACCCCAGATGGCAGGTTGACCAATATATGTTTAATATGTTAAAGTATAAATTAAATACAATATATGTATACATAACCAAACAGTTGTTTTGCTGAACAAAAAGAATCGGACTTTGAAGTAGTGTACAATTAGCATGTGAAGGAAATCCAAAATGCAGGCGGACAAAAATAGAGGGATTGGGAATTCTATGTAGTGGTTCATAGTCTTCTCCCAGAGGTCTTTTGCCGGGTGTAGCTGGTTCAGTTCATTACTGCTCTATTGGAATTGATTTGGTTCATCTCATTGTTGAAGAGAGCCACGTCCATCAGGATTGATCATCATATAGTATTGTTGTTAAAGTATTCAACGATCTCCTGGTCCTGCTCATTTCACTCAGATCAGTTCCTTTCTGTTCCAAAATTTCCCCTTCTTCCCCCCATCCCTTCCCCTAGATGTCAGGTAGTCCCATACATATTAAATATGTTAAAATCAATATATGTATACATATTTATACAGTTATCTTTTGATGCACAAGAAAATTCAGATCAAGGAAAAAACTGAGAAAGAAAACAAAATGCAAGCGAACAACAACAGAAAGAGTGAAAATACTAGGTTGTGAGCCACATTCAGTTCCTACAGTCCTATCTCTGGCTCTCTTCATCACTGAACAATTGGGACTGGTTTGAATCATCTCTAACCATCCTTCTTTTAACCAAAAGGCCATTCACCCCTTCACATTGCTAGAATTCACTACTACATATAAAAAATCAAAAACTAAAGCACCGATCTCAAAACAAAAGAGATGCCTATTTACATGGGTTTCCTCTCTAGTAGAATACAAATTCTTTTAGATGGAAAAAAATATGTTTGACTTTGTCTTTGCATTCCCAATACCTTACACTGTGTCACAAAGATAGTATTTTTCCCCTTTCTTTTTATCCCAAGTGCTTAGCACAGAGCCTAGCACATACATAGTGTATTGATTAATTAAGGCTTGGAAAGTGCTGGTCAGACTCGAACAAGATGTAGAACATTTAATGTCCTTGCTCGCCTTAAGCCTTGAAATAAAGGATAATTTTTGCAAGGCAACAGAGAAACAATAGCTTTCTAAATCTGGAAGCATTTTTCCTAGACATTGATGGCAATATTGTTCACTCAATATATATTATTTCAACTAATGTATAATTCAAAGCAACTTTTATTCCCCTAGCTAATTTGATACTCTATGATCCTTAAATGAAAATTTAAATAAACTAAACCTGATTAATTAAGGTTCATCTTTTCTGTGCCCTCTAAATTTGAAATAATGAGGTCTTAATTACCTTCCTTATACTGAGTGGCAAGGAGTGAAAGGAGGGCCCTTTCCCTCTTTGTTACCCCCGAGCTGTACTTTCCTAAAATCATAAGCCAAATCTAATAAGATTAAATTTAATAGGGAGAAATGTACATTCCTGCCCTTGGGTTCCAAGAATCAACTCCATAAGTGCTGAATTAGGGAGATATGGCTAAAATAGTTTAGGTGAAAAAAACCTCTTTTTGGCCCCAAATCATGAAATGGGTTGACAATAGGAGTCAAAAAAACCAACAATCAACAGTCAAAAAAACAACAACAACAACAACAACAACAACAAAAAAAAAAAAAAAACACATCACTGGAGGCCTTGTGCCTGGAAAGAGAAAAGTAATAGTATAATATTGCTATACTCTGGTCTAGTCAGGTAGCATCTAAAATATTATCCTCATTTTTTTTACATAGGATACTGACAAGTTAGACCAAATACAGAAGAGCATGTATAGAATACTAAGGAGACAAATTTGTGCTATATGATGATTAATTAAAACATCTAGAAATGTTTATCCTGGATGAAAAAGATTTAATAGAGACATGAAGGCTTTTTTCAAGAAATCAAAGGACTGTTATGTGGAAAATGGATTACATTTTTTTTTCAAATTATCCCTAGAGGGCATAACAGGAACAATAGGAGGAAATTACAGGGGCAAATTTCAACTTGACAACTTGACATGAGAGAATTTCTTCTAAAGGTGTATGTATAATAATTGATAATGAGAACTTCCAAAATGAGAAGTCTTTTAGAAGAGAACAGATACCCACTTATTGGGCATGCTATTTGAGTTTTAATTAGACAAAAATGATTTCTAGAGTTCCCTTAAATATGGAGATTTTTTCTAATTCAAGGGTCCCCGAGAAGCTTTATGATCTCCTATACCATTGCAAATTCTACACTTGCTCTACCTATAAAGTTACTCTGGATTTCTGTTAACAAAGTGGTCTTATCACTATTAATGGGTGAATGACTTTAAATTAGGAAAATGAGATCTTCTTCACTTTCAAAATATTCTCTGCTCATTCTGCAACAAAATACTGTTCGTGGCAATGCTTCCACTTTGTGGACTATAGCTACTGCTTTGTATTAATTTATCTCAACTTTCCAAAATCAAGTCAATATCTGCTGGTGGTCACAGATTATTTCCCTATAGGAGATTTAATTTTGTTTTAAAAGTTTTTGAATTCTCTATTTTCCCTGAGTAAAGGTGACAAAGAGCACAGCAGAGAAATTTGGTGAAAGATGACATTATACTATCTTAAGCTGGAAAATTGTTTCACTCTGTCACCTTGTAGGTTCTGTTGCTCCAGAATCTGTTCAAAAGCTTGGTTTCTGAGAGAAACTGGGGAGAACTCAGACAACTTCCTGACTTATCTTCACCATCTTGGCTCTGCCTTAGCATAATGCTATTTCAAAGAATACATGAGTTCTGACCCAATTCGGTCACTACGTAATCTTGGAGAGGTCACTTAGAATTTCTAGGTCTTATTTTCTCTTATGTAAAATGGAGATCATAACTAAATTATTTACCTTTTAGATTTGTGGCAAGGTAGAGCCTTGTTTTAACAAAAGAACAGAATCATATAAATGTGAATTACTACTATTAGTCTCTATAACCTTCAGATTCCACATCCATAAAATGAATCGGTTAGATTATCAGTTCTCAAACTTTTACCTTCTTAAAAAGTATTGAAAACTCCCTCTAAGAACTATTGTCTGTGTATGTTTCTGTACCAATATTTACCATCTTAGAAATTTGTATTATTAAAAAATAGTTTTGATCTTGAGAATCCCCTGAAAAACTTGGGAACCCCCCAAAATCCCTGACACACACTTAGAGAACTACTAGGTTAGACTAATATCTCTTCCTCTCTTCCCTAATGTCTCTTCCTCTAATGGTCCATGAATGTCTATGATCAGGAGTTCTCATTCCTAGGACCTTTATGAAGCAGAAATAAGATACAAGAGATCTTAGTGATTTGCTGTTAAGTGTGGGTCTGTGAGACCTCTATGTATTGCATCCATCTTTCCTGAGAAGGAAAAGGAAGGAAAAAATAATGAAACTGCATCAGTTTATCCCTCTGATTCTCTTTGCTAAGCCAGTCTCTGGTATAGTGAAGAAAACCTTATAATCAGATTTGTGTGAGTATTTCTGTCCAGGCTCTCTGAGCTTTGTCAGCAAAAAATATTTGTAAACTGCTAACATGTAACTTTTTTTCAGTCAATTTATGTGGTTTCATTTAATTTAGCTTTTTTCCACCTTCAGACCAAATATTTCTTTTGCAGACAGAAATGTACATAACCACTCACCTTGGAAATATATTTTCCTCCTAGCTCTAAAAAATCAGGACAGGGATAGTGAGTGAGGTTGTTGTGGAGAAATCAAAAAGTTTAACAGACATGGTAGCAGCCAAGAGAAATAATCTCCTATTTCTGGTCTGCAGTGGTCTAAGAATCAGCATGTATATCATGAATCATGAATTATTAAAATCAAAGGTCATCTCATTCATTTGACCCTGAATCAGATGCCATGATTTTCACCAACAATAAAATACAAGTCTTGAGCATTAACCAGACATGGACTCTACTTCTTTAGATCATTGATCTAAGAAGGAGCTAAGACCTCCTTGGGAGCATGCCATGATTCCCAGGGTACCATGACAGGGTCTTGCATGATCAAGCAATCTGAGGGCAAAAAGATAGATCTACTATCCCACTCCTCAGAATAACAAATCATGGGGATTGTCTCCCTACAATCACTCCTATAATTCTCCTATTAAAACTCAACATTCCCCCCTACACCCCTTCCTGTGTAAGCTCCTAACCTTCCACCTTCTAAATCAAAAGTTAGTCCACAGGGTAGTCATAATCTAACTCTGAACCAGGAGATCATTGTACATGGCAACAACAGGATTATGTGATGATCAATTCTGATGGACGTGGCCCTTGTCAACAATGACATGATTCAGACCAGTTCTAATGGTCTTGTGATAAGGAGAGCATCTGCTCCCAGAGAGAGACTGTGGGAACTGAATGTGGTTCATAACATAGCATTTTCACTCTTTATGTTGCTGTTTGCTCGCATTTTATTTTCTTTTTCACTTTTCCAAGTTTGATTTTATTTTTCTTGTATAGCAAGATAATTGCATTAATATGTATGCATATATTGAATTTGACATATATTTTACCATGTTTAATATATATTGGACTGTTTGCTGCCTGGGGAGGGGGTGGGGGAAGAGGGAGAAGAATTGGAAGACAAGGTTTTACAAGGGTTAATGTCAAATAATTATCATGCATATGTTTTGAAAAATAAAAAGCTTAATAAAAAATTTTTAAATCTAACTCTGACAAGAACTAAGGCAGCAGTTGCACAGATGTCATCCCCATTTATGCAAACCAACCAAAGGAAAAAAATGAATAATTTTCATCATTAAGCATGCATGATTAAAATTTGTATAAACTGCTCTTAAACTATGGTTCGTGACTTCACATAGAGTTTTGTAACTAAATATGGGTCATGAAATTTTGATTTATTAACACTAAATATTTGGGTTTTATACCTATTTTATATATCTATATATCTAGTGTCACATAAAAATGTCTCAGATGTAAAGGTATCATGAATGGAAAAGTTTTAGAAACCCTGCTTCTAGACTTACACCAGATTTCTTAAAGGAGAACCCCAAGTTTTCTCTCCTACAGAAGGCCTATCTTTATCTATCACCAATAATTGGTGTCTTTCATGCCTTCCTAAAATGATGTCTTTTATTTTTATGTACTTTTTTTAGTTATTGGTATGCATGTCCCCCCCCAAAGATTATAAGCTCCTTGAGGGCAGGAATTCTTTATATTTTTGGTCTTTGTATCCCTAAAGCCTAGTACTATTACAGAGCCTTTGTTAAATGAATAACTAAATAAAAGTCTAGGTCATTCTAGGCACCTGCTAGATGATGACAGCCATATTTTCAATATCAGAATGGATAAAGAATGGAGCTGTACCAATAGGTAGAGTGGTCAATAATCACCTATGCTTTCCAAGATGGTGTCAAGATTCCAAACAAGTGAACTACACAGAGGCAAGTTCAGGTCAAGTTCTAGATAACAAAAAATGTCATAAAATGTAGGGAAAAAAAACTTTCTTCTTTTGCCACTTTCTCCTTTTTGCCCACTTCCCTTTGGATTTCTTATAGACTGTCAAGAATTGCCATTCAGGAGCTACCAAAACCAAAGGAAATGGTGCAAAGGGGAAAATCAGCAGCTATGTTCAATAATAGCCAATTGTTTCCCTGACAGCAGTGAGACAAATGGTCCAAATTACAAATGCATTTGTGACCCTTGCTTTGGAAGGGCTGCTCTAATCTTTGGGATTGGAATTGAACTTCAGAAATGGGTATCAAGGTCCTCAGGGACCCCTCAATTTATTGTTCCCACACCTCAGTGGCTCTGCTATTCCCATCCATTTTCATTCGACTAATAAAAATAACAAGAAAACCTATAATAGCCAAATTTTTCTCACAAATGCCATTGGACAGGGCAATCCTTTCCAAAAGCCAAGTCAACGAAAACAACCCCCTTTTGAGCAATGCTTTATTTTCTCTTTATTTATCTTCTAGGTTTTTTTTTCAACAAAACATATCAGCATCTCCAGGAGAAAAATCACTACAAAGAGTTTCCCAGAATGCTTTTAAAGTTTAAACTAGTATACATAAAGATTTATTTGTAATTTGAAATAATTTTTGCCCCAGTCTCTTGACCTATCAGGTTTCTTTTAATGAAGGCAAAAAATACATTAATAAGAAACTACTTTCCACATAGTAGCTGCTTAATAAGTTTCATTGAATGAATGTATGAAACTGAATTGATACTGGAATTAAGGGTACCCAGTTTAGTAGATTAAGGACCATCAATGAGCCCCCACTGGAAGACTAACCAAGAAGAATAATGAGGACATTTTTTTTCTTTCTGCAAGCTGAAAGTTTTATGCAAATTTTAGATATGCTCTGCTGGATTGGCTCAAGTGACATACACATTAGTGCATGAAAAAACAAATCTTTCCTTTGCTTGCCCTTTAATGATATATTTTTTTGCATATGAAAAATAACTCTTTAGGGACATTTCATTGAAGCAATTTTAGTTACCAAAATATAATTATATCAGTGGTGGTTTTGAATCTTTCAGATTTCATATTTAATTCAATTATATATGTAATTTATTGCATATTTAATGCATGGATAATGATTACTATTGATTACATATTTAATGCATGGATAATGATAGAAAATTAAATATAACTATAAAGAATATAATTTATACGACATGACTGTCCCTTCACTAAATTCCTATGCAGAGACCTCATTATGGCATGGAAGAGATAGCCTTGTATACTTGCTAGCTTTATGAGAAAAGCACAAGCTCCAAAAGATCTTGCCAACTAAAAAAATCTTCTAGTTTGGGCCCAATGATGGACTGTGACACTTCTATAAAACTGGCTAAGAAAAATTCTTAGAGTCTCATCATTAGATGAGTCACAAAATCATAAATTTTTTAGCTAGAGTAACTTTAGAAATCATCTATTAAATTGTAAAGGGATTGTAATTTATGTTGAGAGAGGACCCAAACTGATGAAGTTATCGATTCCTGAATTTTTTACATAATAGAGAAATTGGGAAGAGAGTTAGTATTATCATCAAAATAAAACAATTGTATGTTTCTATTCATTTTCCTACCAACATTACAGATTGCAACCACTCCAACATATGGAAAGATTTTCTCTGTTTTCTTTTAATATTTCATGGATATAATTTGGATGTTCATCTTTTATCCCTCTGACTAGTAAGCAGACCCGCCTCCTTTACCAGTCATAAATGTATATGTATATACACATATATGCTCAATAACATATTGAAGGAAATAAGTACTTATTAAGCCCCTATTGTATGTCAGTTACTCTGCTGAGCATTTTATAAATATTATCTCATTTGATCTTCACAACACAAAGATAATAGGTACTATTACTATTACCATTTTATAGTTGATGTTTATAGTTACATTTATGTGTAAGTATATGTGTATACACATCTGTTTACATATATACAAATATATTCGTATTATATATATGCACATATTTATAAGCTGGGGGCAGAAGCAAGATGTGCATTGGATGATTTCACCAAATACAAGTTTTATTTCATGACCATTCTTAATGAAGATACCACAAAGGAAAATTCACATAAAAAGAAAGCATGTGTTGTCTTGTTTTTCAACTTTCTGACTCCTTAGACACGTAACATTTCTGCTTTTAACTTCCAGCCCAGCTTGTCTTGTTAATGTAAGACTGATTCATCCCTTTGTTTCTGCTTTCTTGGCCCTCAATAATATCTCCTACAATTAAATTTAATATAAATTTCTACCAAGTAAATATGACTACTAAGTAATAAAAACTTAGTTCTTGACACTATGACTAATAAATGGTGCAATGAAAAGACTATATTTGAAGCCAAATAATTGGCGTTCTCTTTTACCTACTGCTTGAATGACCCTAGAAAATCACCTGATCTCCTCAGGACTCAGTTTCCTTATAAATAATGATATGTTGTATGTACTGACCTCTGAAGTCAAGCTTAAAATCTCCGATTCAACAAGTTAAAAAGTAAAATGACACTCAACATATGTACATTTGACTTTCATTTATTCCATACTTGAAAAAAATGTATGCATTATTTTACCTTATCCAAGGCATTGTTTTTGTACCACATTATGACTTTCAGCCAGACTTTAATAATTATAATATTTTCAAAGTACTAAAACCTTGTTATACTATGCTTCAAATCACACTCACCCTTCATCCTTTCTTTGTGTATCTCTCTTACTATATTGTGAAATGTCTGTAAAAGGAAATTGGTACCTTTCCCTACAAATAAGAGTAATACAATCACATTTTCTTATGCATGTATTCCAACTGTACTCCAAACTTCTGCTAATAGGAAGAGTAGCTAGCTAATCTTAACATTAACAAAAAGATTCTAGCTAATTATAAATCCTGAGAGAATAAATAACAGATGAAATGTTTCTATTACCAAATAATCATTAAATTATAATTTATTATTATTATTATATTAAAATATAAATATAATAATATATTATAATAATTAAACTTCAAACCTTAAATAATCCACTTTTTACTCTAGTTAATAAACTTTCTTTGCAGTGGGCAGAGCCAAGATAGTGGAGAGTTGACAGGTCTGTGTCTGAGGTCTTCCTGCCTTCACTCAAATCAACTCCTAATCAAGCCTCTGAACTGATTTTGGGAGTGTCAGAATCCACTAAATATCTTGAAAGGTAAGATTTGTCTTAATGAGGGGCAGGGAGGAGAGAGGTAGCCCAGTGTAGGCAGGGCAGGGACCCAGGGTGCAGTGGCTTCCACATACCTAGGGAATGTACTAAGAGGCTTTTAGTCAAAATACAGTCCCATTTGCTACTCTGTCCTGGGTCAGAAGCCAGTGGATCAGCAGACTAGCTGTGAAACATCCAACACAACTACAGAAGGCAAATTGTGAGCCTCTGGACCTCAGCTTAATGGAAGACTTGGCCATGCCTATCCAGCATGGGAAGGAAGCCAGCAGCACTGGCCCCAGGTCAGCAGGAAGCCACTGTCTCCTACAGATGAAGCTTGGACAATCTCCCTTTTGCCCTAAAAGAAGATCTCAATCTTTAAATATGAGCAAAAAAGCAAAAAGAGCTGTAATCATATATGACTTTTATGGAGAGAGGGAAGAACATATCTCTAACCTTGAAGACACTAAAGGCAAAATGTCTTCAAATGAAATCTCAAGAATAATATGACTTGTTCTTCATCTCACAAGAATTTCTTAAAAGAATTCAAAAAGAATCTTAAAAGAGAGTTAGAAGGAAAACGAGGAAAGGAAATGAGAGCTTTGCAGGAGAGTTTCAAAAAGGAAACAGAAATTATCTGAAGAAAACTCCTTAAAAATAGATTTGGTGAAATGGAAAAAAGAAACAGCTAATTAAAAAACAGAACTTGTGAAATGGAAAACAAATCCAATGAACCAGATAACTCATTTAAAAGTTCAAATGCCCAAATACAAAAGGAGATTTAAAAAAAAGCTAACTGAAGAAAATAATTAACAAAAAATTAGAATAGAACAAACCAATGAGACATCAAGAATCAGTCAAACAAAATTTTAAAAATGAAAAAAATAGAAGAAAATGTAAAATGCCTTATTGGAAAAACACTTTAAAGGATCAAATGGCCTGAGATATGATATTCCAAAGGGCAAAGGAGTTTGGACTGCAACCAAGAATTAACTATCCAGCAACATTAAGCATTATCTTTCAGAGGAAAAGATGGATACTCAATGAAATAGGTGAATTTCATTTATTTTTGATGAAAAGAGCAGAGCTGAAGAGAAAATTTGCTCATCAAATACAGAACTCGAGAAGCTCTTATAAAAAGGCAAAAAAAGAAAAAAAAGAAAAAAAGAAAAAAAAACTTTTTTAAAGGTTAAAAAGTTTACATCCCTAAATGGGAAGATGATATGTTTAACTCTTGAGAACTGTATCTTTATTAGAAGTATACTTAGAAGATGAAGGTATAATTTTACTTTATTGTGATCATATAAAAAATAAACTAGGGATAAAAAGGGGATTGTACTAGAAGAAGAGGAAAGGGGAGGTAAAATAGGGCAAATTTACATCACATGAAGCGGCAAAATGACCTATTACAATTGAAGGAAAGAAGAGAGGGGGATGAACATTGTGTGAACTTTAACCTTATCAGATTTGACTCAAAGAGATAATATCAGACATATTTAGTTTGATAGAGAAACTTGTCTCACCCTACAGAGAAGTAAGAGGGTAAAGAGAAAAGGAAAGGAGGAGCCTAATAGAAGAGAGAAAAATAAGTAGAAGGGGAAAGAGATAAGAAAGGGGAGGGGCTGTAAAAGGGGAGGTTGTTTGAAGGAGATAGTGATAAGAAGTAAATTTTTCTTTGCTCCTTGCAAAATTTAATATAAGTATTTCTCCCTCCTTTTGTCTCTATCTCTTTCTCCCTTTCCTTTTCCCTTTCCCTTCCTTTCCCTCCCTTTCCCTCTCCTTCCTTTTTCCTCTTCTTCTCCTCCTCCTCCTCCTTTTTCTCCTCCTCCTCCTCCTTTTTCTCCTCCTCTTTATGCTTCTGTTTCTTCTTCTTCTTCTTCTTCTTCTTCTTCTTCTTCTTCTTCTTCTTCTTCTTCTTCTTCTTCTTCTTCTTCTTCTCCTTCTTCTTCTTCTTCTTCTTCTTCTTCTTCTCCTTCTTCTTCTTCTTCTTCTTCTTCTTCTTCTTCTTCTTCTTCTTCTCCTTCTTCTTCTTCTTCTTCTTCTTCTTCTTCTCCTTCTTCTTCTTCTTCTTCTTCTTCTTCTTCTTCTTCTTCTTCTTCTTCTTCTTCTTCTTCTTCTTCTTCTTCTTTCTCTCAATGATTTGTTAAGAAATCATAAAGGAAGTCAACAAAGAAGTATGATTTATTATACAAATTTTTATTTTGTCAAATGTCTTTAATGAATAATTCAAGAAGATATAAATTTAAATCACAAAATCCAACTTTTGTTAAATATGTAATATCTTTCAAAAGATAAGTATTATAAATGAAGGATACCTGTGTTATTTGCATACAAACTACTACTAACTATAGACATGATGTTCCTAAAAAATAATGCTGAGTAGTTCTATGGTTTATAAAACCCTTGATTTAAAACAACCCAGTGGAATAGGAAGAATTATTATCTTCATTTTACAGATAAAGTAAGCAATCTGAAAAGTTAAGTAATTTGCCCATAGGCACAATAGCTAGTAGATAGATAACAAAGGATAATGTTTATTAATTATCCCTATTATCTAATTAATATATCTATACAAGCATTTGTCTATTTTAAAGCATAATATAGATACTGATTATTTTTAAATTGTTTTATTTTTAATTCATGGAATAAAGCAAGTATTTCTATAAGATAGTATAATATAAGAAAGATCATTGCACATGAAACTGAAAATCTATTGTGTCCAACTTGCTATTCTTTTTTAAAAAATGATGATTATCATATAAATTTCTTTTTTTCTTTCATTTCTCCCTGCCCTAGATAGGAATACCATTAAACAAAAGTATATGTGTGTGTATGCATGTGTGAGAGTGTAAACTCATTCTATACATACTTCTATTTATCATTTCTTTCTTTGGATATAGTGTCTTTATTCATATGTCCTTTGTAGTAATTTGGATATTTATAACAGTAAAAATTATTTAATCATGCAAAGTTGTACATAAATACTATGACTATATATAAAGTTATTTTGGTTGTGCTCATTTCATTCTTCTTTATTTTGTGCAATGCTGCCACTGTTTTTCTAACACTGAGCTCATCATTTCTTATAACACAGTAGTATTCCATCACCAGCATATACTACAATTTGATCAGCCATTATAAATACTAATTATGATAATGGTAACAATGATGTCAGTGATGATGAAGAGGATGATGATGATGATGATGATGACCATAACAAAAATGATGGCAAGAACTACAATGATAATTTGGATTTATCATCAAATCCTTGTTCTCCCTCACCCCATAATTCCTATCATTTGTCAGGTTTCTAAGTCTGCAACCAAAAATTTCTCAGAGCTCTTCCCTCTATAAATATATAACTTTATATTTAAAAAAGAATGAATTGTCCCTACTTAGACAGTCCCTACCCTTATCCTCATCATATCTAGACAAGATAATGGTAATATTCTCATTAATTGGACTCTGTCTCAAATCTCTTCCCTCTCCAGTTCATCTTCTACACAATAGTCAAAGTGATACTCCTTAAGTATAAATTTGAGTCACCACCTTGATCAATGAGTCTATTGCTTCTAGAATCAAATACAAGTCTTTTGTTTAACAAGTCCTTAATAACCTATCTCTAACTCACATTGCCAGCCTTGTGAATTTTCTCCTTTCATAATACTCTTAAGTCTAGCTATTTATCACTCACAATATCAGAATACAGAAGAAAAAGCAATAGATCTGGAGTCAGAAAGACCTGAATTCAGATATGGTCTTGCTCTTACCAGCTGTATGACCATTCTCAGACTGTTTCCTCATCTATATTATAAATTAAATTAAATAAAAAAAAAGCAAAATAAAAACCACAACCAATTACCCAGGCTTATTATGAGGATAAAATATGAAAATATGTGTCTTTGGTAAAGTTTAAAGCACTATATAAATTCTAATTCTAATTCTAATGATGATGATGACACGGCCTGTCCCATCTTAATAGTCTTTGTATACACCATACATGGAATCCCCCCTTACCCTCCATCTCCTTACCTCTACCTCTTAGAATATTTAACTTACTTTCAAGCTCAAATCAAATTTCACCCCTAATTTATTTATTTTAATATACTTATATTTTATATGATTATCTAAGTACCTATTGTTTTTGTATATAAAATGTTAGCTTCTTGAGGGAAGGAACTATCTCATTATCACCTTAGCTACTAGCAAAATGAGTAAATGGTTCTTAGTAAATGCCTCTTGGCTAAAAAACTTGGAAAACTTGTACAAACTGATGTAAAATGAAATGAATAGAACTAGAAAAACATGATATTAGCAACATTGTGTGATGATCAACTATGATTGAGTCAACTCTTCTAGGCAACACAATGATCCAAGACAAGTACAAAGGATTCATAAAGGAAAATGCTATTCATAACCAGATAAAGAACTGGTTAACTGAGAATATAATCAAAGCATAATTTTTCACTGGCTTTACTCTTTATCTTGGTGGTTTTTTTTAATCACAATTGTGTCTAATATGGAAATACATTTTCATGATAGCATATGTACAAATTATATCAGATTGCCTACCATCTTTGGAACAAGAGAGGAAGGGAGAGAGAAAAATTTTAAACTCAAAATTTTGTAAAAATGAATACTAAAAACTTTTTTTACATATAACTTGGGGAAAATGTTATTTTGTAAAAATGCCTGCTAGATGATTCATTGACTTTTATATAAGGAACAAGATATTAATCAGTTCTAAATTTACCTGCCTTTTCTAAGCCAAATAATAATCACATTTCTGTAGCACTTAAAGTTGTATTAAGCACTCTCCCCACCACAGCACTAGCTAATACAAATGGCATTATCATAGAGTTAGTACCCATCTAAGAAAAAACCCATATCTTTTTATCATAAATCTTGTGCTCTTTCCACTTCAATACGTACTAGAGATCTCCATGCAAAGGTATTTATTCCCAATCCAAAATGCTTCTGACAGCTAATAGCTTTCTCTCCAAAACTCTTTTTTTTTAAATTTAACCTAATTTTTTGTGTGTAACAAAAATATATTTTCCCCTATTCATTGAATAGAAAAATAATCCTTCATGACAAGCATTGTCAAGTAAAACAGCTGGTTGTGTTGACTATGTTAGAAGGTTCTACATGTCATTCTGCACCTTCATTTTTTTCAATGGTCTTTGGATTGCAAAGTGAATAAAGCTTCAATTTGGTATTAATGGCCTTTTACAACTGCACCTAAAACCCCATAATCTCTCTTTTAACAAGGAAACTGTGCTTTAGGATTTAGCAAATCTTGAGAAGCAGAGTCAGGTTTGGAGAAGGCCCAAGGAAGAGGAGATTGAGGACCTCAAGTATAATTACATTGTTCACACAATAATCCTAATATCTCAGGTGATCATGGAACTTTTCCATTCTTCAAGCCTTTTCTCATCCTGTGAGATAAAAAATATAGCAATTGTTTTAGCCCTATTTGACAAATGAGACAACTAAGACTAAAATTTTGAGTAATTTGACAAAGATCACACATATTGCAAATCATTAAGACTGACTCTGAGAATCATATTCTCCAATATGTATAATAGAAATGTTACTTTCGCCCTGTGAAAGATTTGTCATTTGCTTATAATTCCACTTTGCTGCAAAGGTCAGTCTGTCTGAGCCTATTCAGGGGAAAAAAAGATCTAACAGAGGCTGAATTTGAAAACCCAGAGTTCATTGGATGAAGAAATCATCACTAAGGAAAGTAGAATTTAATTTAGAGTTCCTGTTTCCAAATAAGTTAGCTAATAAATAACTGATGGAAATACTGTGTTACTGTTATGTACAACTAATATTAGGTGATTTTGCTGTTCTAACCAGATAAGGACTTTGGAAGGGAAGGGTTATTTTGAAGTTGAGTAGGCTGGCTTCTGAACAGTGACCACTAAGAAATAATCAATAATCTTTTATTTATAAATTTTGCAACAACCACAAAAGTTGGTATGATATATATTGTCCATTTTGTATGATGCCTCTCTGGATTTTGTTAATGCACAATTTAATCAACAATTAATATCTCCCAAATTGCTCTTATTCTTTCAAGTGGCTTTCCCTGTCCTGTTATTGATGTCCATAAGCTGAGTGTATGGAGCTTGTATGGAGCAGGGCAGAAAGGAAGAATGAATAATAACTGAGTTAAGCAAAACAATCACTTTGGAAGAATTGCCACAAAATAATAATTTCCATACTTTGATCACTAACTTAAGTGAATTTTAAATACAAAATCTGAGCTACCAAAACAATAAATTACAAATTTATTTGTTATGTGTCAAGCATTGCACTGTTTCAGAGATACAAACAGAAAAATAAAAAAAGACAATCCCTGTTTTTAAGGAGCTATCACCCCACCCCCATTCTAATGTTGGGGAGGGAGATTGGGGTAAGTAACATATATATAGGTTTCAGCTACAAGTCAGATGGAAAGGTGCTATGGTCTTTAGGTGGCAGTAGCTTAATAAATGTTAATGTATATTTTTAAATATTTTTTCTAATAGCAGAATCACTTCTATTTTGGATGTCAAAGCATTTGATAGTGCCAAGGAATTTAGTGGCCCCAATTCAGTGGCTGTGTGCTAATATCCTGAGGCTGCATCAAGGAAAAGGTGTTGGGCTTCAGATGGCCAGTGGAAAAAAATAAAACCCTGGCACCTTGGATCTCTGGACTGTTTGGAAGCAATGAAAATGCTGATTGTAGAATCTCTGGATTTGCTGATTATAAAATGATCTGTATTCTCCCCATGAAGAGTGAGAACAGAGCCACATGTGAACATGAATTAAGTAGTTCACTTTAATTGGAGCACCTAAGAATTAAGAATCCTGGTTTATGTGCTCTCTAGATCTAGGTTACACTCTCCTGAGATTGCCTAATTTCTGGGACTAATGCACAGAATCTTTTGGGACTTCATGTCCTGAGACCTAAAGTGAAATAGCTTAGCTGGATCGCTTTTTAATGTTAACCTCAAACTCTAAAACAAACATAATTTATAATTATAACTAAACAAAATGACTATGAGAAGCAAAAAGTATTTCAGAATAATCTTTTAACCTATCATTTTTCATTTTACAGATAAGGAAATTATGATTCACTGGAGAGAATTGCTCAATGCCCAATGAAGTGAATTGTCCAGAGATCTACAGTTAGATCATAGAAGAAATGATACTGTAAATATTACCTTCTCATATTGACCTAGCCCCATTGGGGGGGTTTCTATAGCACTAGGCTATTTCTTAATGATAGGATACAGCCTAAACCCTGGTTATATCAGCCTGAATAATTTTTAACAAATTGGTCTGGTTTATGTTAAATCTTTGAAACTGAAAAGAAATCTGGGACTTTCTTGTCACATAGATACATAGATATAGATATAGATGTATACATATTTACATATACACATATATATGTACCTGACATATAGTGGGACCTTAATAAATACTTGTTGATTTGATAAATTGATTAAAAATTATAAGCTAAGATTATCGAATATAATGTCATTTTAATCCAGTCCTTTACACTGAATTCTTGAATTATTTTAACTATTTCCTATAGTCTCAGTCTTTCTTTTTCAAGTCCACTTTTCAAATTATTGCGAGATTAATCTTTTAAATTTAAAAAAAAATTAAAATCATTTAAAAATCTTTTTGCCTCACACACACAAATCTTTACTATTAATTATAGAATTTTTCTAATATCCTCTAGCCTCTGACCTAGAAACATGTAGCTGGTCACTTTAGAGAGCATTGGACAGTCATGAAAACATCTGGATAGCAACCCGACATTCCACTGGGAAGTCCAAGAGAATTCCTCAGGGAACTGAGGAATATCATCCACCTTTCATCAGATTCCAGAAGGGTACACTTGAGGACAAGAAATGGAAATGGACTGAATGAACATCATTATTTTCTTCAGCTCAGGTCAGGGCAATTTGCACACTAGTGTATTGAGGATTAGAGAATACGAGCATAATTATCTAAATTGGAATAATTGTTGTGGTCTCAGGCTACAAGCGTGACTGACTGTCTACCCTGAGGCTACCTTTTATGCTGTAAATTCCTCCAACCCCACACCTCTTTAAATTTTCTTATGACAGAGTCTCAAAAAGAGAAGCTTCTCTCCAAGCCAAGATTTACTAAAATCTGTGTTACTACAGGCTCCTCATTCCACTGGCCGGAAGATCATGCTGATTCTGGCTGGTAAAGAGATCTCAAAGAGAAGATACATTTTCCACATTTGCATCATATTCATTCCAATTACTTTCCATCAACATGTTCTTTCCATAAAATCCCTTATGTAAGGCTTATAAAAGCGATGACAACCAAAGACAAGTCAAATATACACTCCTTAAAAAAAAAAAAAAGGGAGGGGGGTTTGTCTGGTTTTGTCTGAGGCAATTGGGGTTAAATGACTTTCCCATTGTTAAATGACAGAACTAGAGAGTATTTAAGTATCTGAGACTAGATTTGAACTCAGGTCCTCCTGACTTGAGGGCTGGTCCTCCTCCATCCACTATGCCATTTAGCTATCCTCCCCATCCAAAAAAAAGTTTTTAAAATTGTAGTGAAAGGTAAAGCTGGCTAGACCTTCAGTGCAAGAGGTGGCACAACAGATAGAATGCCACGTTTCAAGTCAAGAAGATCTCATTTCCAATCCAGCCTCAGAGACTTGCCAGCTGTGCAACTACTGGGCAAGTCAATTGTCTGTTTGCCTCAGTTTCCTCATCTGTAAAATGGGCTGGAGAAGGAAGGATCTTTGCCAAGAAAACCCCAAATGAGATAGTGAAGAGTTAGACAAGTGAAAATATTTAAAGAACCACAGCTAGGTCCTCGTTTGTAGCATGTTGGTTTCCCAGAGCACCTATCTTCTTTAAAAATTGATGAATTAGACTAATATTGATTTTGTCCAGCATCTCTGAGGAATAGACTGTTGTCATAAGTGAATTTTCAATGTACCAAAGCTTGTCCAAATTTTCTAATGCCTATTTTTGTCTTAACTATTAATATGGTTATTGGAATAATATTATAGTTCCAAAATATTTATTAAAAATAAAATTACACATTTTCCTGGCATTTTAAAAATTATGTCAAACATAATTAAATCTGTTAAAGAAACATCATGGTAAATTGGAAAGAACACCAAACTTGAGGGTAGAAGACTGAAAAAGGATCTTCTTTCCAGGCTAACTAGCTATTGACAAAACACTTAACTTTCTAGCAATTAAAACCATCTTTCTCCCTCTTACCTTTCAATGTTACTTCATGTCACTCCCCTTCACACTTTCCCCATTGCAAACTGGACTATTTGCTAGTCACCATTTGTAGAGGGCTAGAACTGAGCAAATGCGCTTGGATAATGGAGCACGTGAGACTAATCGCCAATTGGATAATTCTCTGTTAACATGTTTGGAGGATGACCCTCAACAACTATTCTGTGCTGGCTGGATCTTTGTGTGTGGACAAAGGAGGGGAAGTGACATGAGTGGGTGAAGTAGGAGGAGAAAATTGAGGCATTCTCCTGGCGGTGGAGAGAGAGGAAGGAGGTGTGGAGATTGCTAGATCTAATCCCCTGACCGCCACCGCAAAAGACCTACAATAAAGACTTTTGCTTATCCTGATTCCGGCTGATTCTAAGAAATCCAGGGTCCCAACAACCATTCTGACATTACATCCTATTCCTTCATGATTTTGCATTGGCTGTCTGTCATATCTGGGTATACACTCCCTGAGAACCCAAAAGCCCTTTAATATATGCTCAAGGACCCCCCGCCATGATTTCTTTCCCCATTCCCCAAGTTCTTAACTCTGTTTTTATTGCACACTCTCAGTGTCTCTCAGTCTATGTTTCTGTTTCTCTCTCAATCTGTCTCTTTCTCTCTGAGTCTTTGATTCTGTCTGTCTGTTTATCTCTCTCTGTCTCTGCTTCTATCTCCTTGTTTCTCTCTCTTTCCCTTCTTACTTTCTCTTTCCCTTTTTATCTCTCTTCTCCCTCTCTTTTTTCCATTTAATAGTATTTTATTTTTTCCAATTACAAATCAAGATAATTTTCTACATTAGCTTTTGTAACTTTTTGAGCTCCAAAAGAACAAGTAATCTGATATCATAACGTACAGTCATATCAATCATATTTCCATATTAGTCATGTCCTGAAGGAAAGAAAAATCAGAATGAAAGGGAACAATTATGGGGAAAAAAAGGGGGGGAATATTATGCTTTGACTTGAACTTAGACTCCATAGTTCTTTCTCTGCATGTGAATAGCATTTTCCATACAAGTCTTTTGGAATTGTCTTAGATCACTGTACCTTTGAAGAGAGTTAAGTCTAGAATAATTGATCATCACACAACATTGCTGTTACTATGTCCAATGTTCTTCTGGATCTTCTCATTTCTCTCAGCTTCAGTTCACATAAATCTTTCCATGTTTTTTGAAATCTGTGTGCTAATCGTTTCTTATATAACAATAGCAATACATTTCATTCACATTCCACAATTTGTTTGGTCATTCCCTAATTGATGAGAATCCCTTTAATTTCCAAGATTTTTGCCACCAAAAATTACAGCTATAAACATTTTTGTACATGTGAGTCCTTTTTTTAATTATCTCTTTGGGATACAGACCTAACAGTGGTACTGTTAAATCAAAGAATATGCACAGTTTTATAACCTTTTGGGCATCGTTCCAAATTGTTCTCCAGAATGTTTGGATCATTCACAATTTCACCAACAATCTCTTACTACTACCATCATTATCCTCTTTCTTACTTTCTCTGTCATTTTCTCTAGTGTTCTCTCTTTCAAAATTACTTGGAATTTCTTTGTGTATACATTATATTTCATCATCTGTGTATATGTTCCCCCTTTCTCTATTACAGAATCCAGTATAGAATAATAGATACTTTTAAGGATGTTTGTTGAGCTCATTTTTTCATTTGCAGGAGGATACTTAGAAGGAACAACAAAAACCATCTACTTCAACCTGTACAATTTTGTTACAGATAATCAACAACTTCAGACTAGAATTTCTTCCTCACACATTGTGACGACACACTCTGTTGCTCAAATCATTGAATCTTCAGAGGATGTCATTTTTTAATTATATGATTTTAAAAGGACTTTAGAGATCATCTGTGGCACAAGTTCTTACCCTGGGTTCTGTGAACTTTTTTCCTCTTGAGGCAATTGGGATTAAATGACTTGCCCAGGGTCACACAGCTAAGTGTTAAGTGTCTGAGAGCATATTTGAACTCAGGTCCTCCTGACTTCAGGGCTGGTGCTTGATCCACTGTGTCACCTAGTTGCCCCTTGTTCTGTGAATTTTAAAAAATATTTTGCTAACTGTGTTAACAATTTCAATATAATTTCAATATAATTGATTTTCTTTGTAATTCTGTATATTTTATTTAATATTTTTAGAAACATTATTCTGAGAAGGGGTCCAAAGACCTCATTAAATTGCCAAAAAGGTCCATGTCACACATAAAAACAGGTCAAGAGCCACTGGTAGCATCCAACCTCATAATTTTATAGAGAGGAACTGAGAGGGAAGTGAGCAAACTATTTGCTCAGAGTCAAAACAGCAGGTCTAGGATTTGAATCCAGAACCAGAATTCTAAATCCAAAAGCTTTTGTGGGTGTGTATTTTTGAGTCTTCTGTTGAAATAAACAATTCCAAGGACAGAAGATGAGTTGTGGCAATATTTTCTCTCACTTCAACATTGCATGGTCAGGATCACTCAACTCACAACTACAATTTTAGCATTGGCTAAACAATGACAGGTATAAAAACTGAAATGGGTCCAAGGAACAGCAAAAACCATTTAAAAGAAGCTGGGCACCTCTCTGTCTTTTCAGCTATCTCTGGACAACAAGGCAATGAAAGGAAAAAAGAAAAATCAGTCCTCAGAGAGGGGAAGTATCCATCCCTCAGCTTCCTCAGCAAATTGAGTGTGCTTTCCAATAGACCACAGTAAAGGTTCCTTTTAGCTCAGTTTGACTATGAGTCTTTTCTTGATGATTCAGGGTCAACTTTATGAACATCAAATAATGTACTGTTCTTGAGGCAATGATGCCTTTGGGATCCATTCAGGCTTTTGGTTTTGTTTGTTTGTTTGCTGAAGGGAAAGGTGGAGTGCTGTTTGACCCCTGTCTAAGTGGCCAATAGTGTTATCCTTTTGAATTCATATGTGTAGCTTCTGTCTCCTCCCTCTTCCTTATGTCAGACTGTCAACCATCACTTAGTGCAGCTGTCAGAGTGTCTGTCTATGTGAAATGCACTGTCTCCCTCTCTAATTTGCTGCTTCTCATCTGCTGTGGTCTGGGAAACCATATAATCAAACTTGTTAGAACTGCATCTGAAATCAGAGTCTCTGAATGAGGCCCCAGGGACTGAAGAACACTGTTAAGTTCACCTAATAAAAATCCAAACTTAACCTTCAACTGGTAAGCATGGCAAAGTCACCTTTAGGTCAAATTCCAATCCCTTAAACAAACCTGATCCCAGATTATACATATCATAAAACTGAAAAAAAAAAATGTTTACCTAGTCTACCAGTCGGAAACTAACTCTTCTTTGCTTCTGAAGAGATCATTATAATTTAGTTTAATGTTTTCTCTGCCCTTTGCCCTGAAAGCCTGGCAGACCATGAGCTAAAAGTAATACATTATTTTTTTCACCTTTTTGGTTCTTTTTTGGCCATTGCATCAATGTTTTCCTAATTTTCTCAGGAGAATGGAGTGATTAGGAATGATATTAATCTAAGAGAACAATCCATAATTACCAAAGAAAAATATCTATTTTTAAAAATTCTTAAGATGGAAATATTCTCAAAATATATGTATGCCTATTCATATATATGTTTTATAAATATCCTTTTTTTCAAGTATCATTGTCACTCCCTACCACTCTTTCATACTTTCTGCCATAGAGACGTGAATCCCCAAAATGGATATACAAGATAAGCAAGCAACGTAAGGAAAGAACATCCAGGTAAGCAAAATAAATCAACATTTTGGCCATGTCTCACATGTCTCATTAACTTCTGATGGTCTATTATCTTTCTGTTGAGAGCAGAAAGAAAAGCTTACCCAGTAGTTCTGAGAGCAAAGAAAGAGCCCTGGACTGTGAATCAAGAAATTTGAGTTCTAATCTGAATTCTATCACTCTTCCTAAAAGATATTTAATATCTGTCTCTTGGCTTCCTCAATTATAGAATGAGGAAATTAGACTAAGTAGAGTTATAAGAAACTACACTAGAGATCAAAGTGACTGAAGCACTGGGTGGGAAGTCAGAAACACCTGAAGTCAAAATTTATCTGACACTTAATAGCTGTATGTAAGTCATTTAACCCATCTCTGACAGTTTCCACATCTATAAAAGGGGCAGAGGGGAGGTTTGTTGGATTTGATGGCTTCTAAGTCCTCTTCCAGCACTAAATTTTCTATTCATCATTTGTCATTTGCTATGACTAAAAGGTCTCTTCCAATTCTGATTTTTCTATTGAACCTCACTCCAAAGGACAGACATTAAGCACTAAATGACTGCAAATAGAACCCAAAAACATACTGAAGAGTCATAAAACAAAAAGACATATGCCCACTGAAGGTGTTTGTCATGATCATGTAGGAGGCCCATCTCAGAATCCAAGTTTAAATAGGATTCCCTCTTTCTAGGTGAGAGGATATTGGAATGTGACGCTTACATATGATCTATATTTTCCTCACTCTTCACCACATTTGTACAGAGTAGATTCAATAAGAGAGTTGGAAGGGAACTTACAGACTATCAAGTCCAAATCCCTTGATTTATTGTTGAGAAAGCAAAAATTAGAGAATTCCAGTGACTGGCCAGTCATTATCCAATAAACATCTGAAGCAGGATTTGAATTCGGATGTTCCTATTACCTCCAAGCTGAGTACTCTATCCCCTGCACCATAGTTACAAAATGAGAATGAGGATCAAATGATGAGCAGCCTTTGTGGATCATTGATGTCAATGAAAAGGAACGAGATTGTAAAGAAGGTCTATGACATGTTGAATATAGACTTCGCATTAAATTTATGGGAGGACATGTACAGCAGTAGCAAAGGATGACCAGGCTGCAAGCAGCATCATTAGAGGAACCACTTTCTTTAGTGAGATTAAAGATCCGTTGGAACATTAGAATATTGAAGGATCATAGACTTTTGAGCTAAAAGGGAACTTTGAATTAGTCTACCACTTTTCATTTCATATGATGAAAATGAAAATAGGAGAAGGGAAGACACTTGCTTAAGGTCATAGAGCTATCCCGTTGGCTGAAGCCAACCTGATAATTAGTCTCTTTACCCTCTGCCCATTGTTCATCCTACATGCTGTCTTTAATACATAGAGATTAAAACATAATGAGAAAAAATAATGATTTTGTATACAGACAACATAACTTATTAATTTTCATTACCTGGAAGAGAGGGCAGAAGGATTAAAGAAAACTGTAGTACTGCAGCAATAAATTTATCAACTGTAAGCTGCACAATATCTTTGTAATCCAACAAGAGAAAGTGTCAATAAATAACTCATTAATAAGCCGAAGGAGCTTACTTTCAATTTATTAAAATTGAAAGTGAGGCTTATTTAAAGATTAAGAAAGATATCAAGGAATTTATTTCAGAAACTTTAAAGGGTACTGTTAATGAGGTAAGTATTTGGATTGCCTCTAAACAAAGAGAAAGATCTAAGCAAAAAAAATTACTCTGATTAATAAAACCGAAAAATCAAACAATACACAATATGTTAACTAAATAACAAGAATAATTATCAACATGACTAAATTCAAAAAAAAAAAAAAGAACAATCACTTTGATAGGGAAAAAACAAGATTGTGTTGAGAGAAAAAGAGATAGAATATAATGTTAGCATATTAACTAGGAAAACAAAAGACCTCTAGGGTGGTTTCAAAAATGAAACACTTTAGTAATTAAAACAGTGTTATAATTAATAGGTTAGGTTCTATATATATGCAGATAAAGTAGTAATATAATTAAGTATAATGATTAAAATGGAATAAATTGATATTGGAGAGTCCTTGGTTTAGTATTATCAAATTACAGGGAAACATTGAACAATAAAGATAATGATTTTTAACAGATATCATAACCTTGTACAATTCTAGATCTTGATAAAGCAGAAAAAACATCATTCTAAAATCACATACTAACTAGTTTGACCTGATAGTATCTGACATTAGTCAGTTGAGAATTTGTGTATCCATTTGAGATTGAATATAGAATCACAGAACGTCAGAGTAGGAAGATATTTCAAAGGTTAGCCAGCCCAACCCAGAGCTGAAAAATAATACCCTCCTCAATATTCCTAACAAGTGGTCACCCAGACTGAAGGTCTCTAATGAGAGGGAGTTCAATACTTCCTAAAAGAGATCATTCTATCCCGAAATAGCTTTAGTTATTCCTTGGGTTTTTTCCTTCTTTACACAAAGCCTAAATCTAACCCTTTTGCAATTATTACCCAGTTCTACTACTTCTGTCCTTTGATGACCATCAGGAAAAAAAATTTAACCCTTTGTCTATGTGATATTTTTTCAAATATTTAAAGGCTGCTAGAATGTTACCCTTAAGTCTTCTCTAAGTTAAATAAACCTAATACTTTTAACCTTTCTTCATATAGTATAAGCTCAAGTCTTCTCCCACTTGACTTCCTTGGATATGCTCCAGCTTATCAAAAGCCTTTAAAAACTATGCTACATAGAACTGAACACAATCTTTCAGATGTTTTCTGACCAAAAGTGGTCATCCTTTGTTTTCCAAAGACGATCAATGATGAAGTCTTGACTTGCAGCATAAATTGGATTTAAGTGAGGCAAAGTTGCACAAAGTCATCAGCCCTCAGTGTTTTTTCCAGAGTCACCAAAGTCCAGTAACATAGGTGAAAATTACAAGGACCAGTGATGGCCCAAGATGCAGAGGATGACCTTGGAATCTTTAATGGCTGACCAAGCTCTAAGCATTCCATCTTCATGCTTTGGGGGAAAAAAATTGTGTTCATCTGTCTTTTCTACCAGAGAAATCTCCACATGCTTGAGGTAGGTATCCTCCTAACTCATCAACAGGTTTGAGTTCAATTGGTTATCGTCAACTTGATCTAGCCTATCTGCAGAGATGGTTTTACCTAAGCATGGCCACTGTGCGTGCTACAGCTACTTGGAGCCAAAGGTGAGAGTGGGACCATCACTGCCTTATTCCTGGATGTCTTCCTCCTCTTAATGCAGTCTAAAGACTGTTGGCTTATACATTCTTCTGATCACTTTACAGAATGATGAAATATCTCTAGTTTTTTTTCAGATAAAGGGTTATCTTGTAACTCTATATCTAATGTTGGTAAAGAAAATTTCTGAACTCAAGGATAAGATTATGTATTCCTTTTAAATTCCAGTAAATTTATTTGGGACAGAATTCTAATCAATAAAATATGCTTAAAATAACAGTTCCAGTGCTTGGAGAAGTTGGAGAAAACAACCTATTTTATTTTTTTAAATAAAATTCAAACTCTGCTACATTGATAAACAGTGGGAAAGCACACACACTCTGTAACTTCTATAGTTACATTTGTTGAGACAATTTGGAATAAAGTTTGCTAGTCAATCTTACTATCCTTTTAATACAATGTAGTGGATGTCACTTCTATTCCTTTGTTCATATGGTTCATTTGATCTGACCCTATGTTTCTTGTCCAAATCCCACCTATGGTTCAATCCCAACTCATTCCTAAAGCTTTTTTCCAGCTAGCCCTTTTCCATCCAGTCTTTTCTTACCTAGAGCTCCCAGGACAGGCATTTTGGCATCTAGACATATTTTACACTGAATTGTTCTATGTTAATACATGTTTTGTCTTTCCAACTGTCACCATTGGGAAAGCGAGGAACAGGTTGCCAGGGCAGCTTCATGTCTAGGGAAAGCAACAGAAGTGGCTAATCACCTGGGTTATGCTGCTATTATGGACACCCTGAGGCAAGATATAGCAGGAAGATATAAACAAGAGAGAAAATGGTGTCTGCTGCTGATTATTACTGGGCTGGTCACAATTATAAAACTTTAGGCAAATGCAATGTATTGTATAGTATGATACAAACCCAGGAAAGACTCTGGGCTTCAGGAAGAATATGATTATATTCTGAGCCTCAGTTTCCTCCTCTGTAAAATTAAGATAATAATAGTAGCAACTTGAGAAAGTTGTTAAGATCAAATAAAATAATGTAACCGGTGCTTCCAAAATGTGAAGTGGTTTGTAAATGTAATAATATTATAGGTGTTGTTTTCCAAGTGGCTAGCGGTGGTGGTGGTGGTGGTGTTGCTGTTGCTGGTGATGATGACCCCTTAAGAGACTACTTTGATATGGGTTTATCTGTGATTCTCTCCCAGTACATAGATCCTTGAGAAGGCTGCAAAGGCACCTGTGGGATTGTATTTGTGTTCTACCTCCCAATGAGTTATCTTATGCACTTTGGCTATTTATTTATTATCACAAGTGGGGAAGAGTGAAGGGGGAGAGGGGTTAGTCTTCTTGTACAAGTGAGCTTGAGATATTCTGAAACAGCTTAGGGTGACATTTCTGAGACAAAACTTGCATGGAATTCCCCTTCCCCATCTTCTGTAGAACATGTTTGTGAATACCAGTAAGCAATCCAGTAAGACCAGACTCCTTCTCTCAGAGAAGCAGAGGGACATGTATATAGAGGAATAGAAAAGCCAATGAATATCTAAAGAGTTCAGTCCCTAAATCCAAAGAATCTATGCCAATCACAAGGATTGTTTTTCATTTTTTGAACAACTTGTAATTAGTATATAAATCAAGGACTGCCAAATTAGATTCAGTCCTAAAAGCTCGCTACCTTTCATGGTAGGTTATACAGAGCATATTCCATATTTCCCCTACCTGATTCCAATAGAACACCTGGAGGATAGAGGAACCTGCTTTTAGCCAAGGAAGGAGGGAGTTTGAAGGAGGGTGGGGTAAGGACCTTACTTGGTCTGGGTTGACAAGGAAATCTTCTGCTTGGCTGACTACCTGGAAAAAACTGATGGAGTCAGGAGGCAGCCATGGAAGAAGTCTTCCTACAAAGATTAAGAAGAGCCTCCACAAGTCCCCTCTTGCACATTCCCTTCCTAGAGGTGAGTAATGTAAGAAAATGGGGGCGAGCTGCTGAGTTTAGTGGAGGAGCTGCTCTATCTCTCACTTAGCTACCATGTGCACATGAATGCATGACAAATTCTTACGTTTGTAGATTTTGATCATCACCGATTAGGGTGCCCAGTTTGACCAAGCTCTGCTTGGATAAGGAGGCTTAAGGCTGTTCCAATTATGCCTGCTCAAGCACCAAACAGAAGATAGAGAGTACCAATGTCTTTATGATTAGTAGAAAATAGTCATCGAGTAATGAACATAGGTAAAATGGCTGAGTATAAGCATTGGACTGTAAATCCAAAGACAGGGACTAAATATCTCTTTTTACCATTAAACTGAAGCCAAGTGCTTTGGTGCTATTTCTTTTCTGTTGTATTTTTATTGATCCCAAATGAACAAGTTTTCTAAGGGGAGATACTCATGTGAACAGAGATGGGTCAGAGTCTGGTCATTCTTACTATCCTCTAAATCCACTAGAGTGGATCCTACATGTATGCCTTTGATTAGATGGTACATTTGGTCTGACCCTATGTTTCTTGTCCAAATCCCACCTATGGTTCAACCCTACCTTATTCCAAAAGCAAAGTCATTAAAAGTAGTGGTAGCTAGTAGCAACAGTGGCAGATGAGTCCTATAAAGAGCATAGTCCAACAGTCAAGGGACTTACCTTGACAAACTCATTAGTGCATTTACCTGTCAGTGGAGACATCAGCACAGTGCTTATCACATAGTAGTTACAATAAATAATAGTTGACTGACTGGTTTCCCCTGCAAGGAACCAGCCTTGCTAAGCAAAGAGTGTCTTATCTCCTATCAATGAAGCATCTCAGTGAGAATTTGGTGGAAATTTCTTGAAGAGAAAAAAGGATTCAAAGAGTCCAGGACTGAGAAGTATTAGTTACATCTATATGTCCCCTACATTTGTATCTCATTACCTCTCTTCCTTAAATTTGAGCTTACTCTTTCTAAGAAAGAGGGGGACAGAGAGGGAGAATGAGAGAGAGACAGAGAGAGAGAGAGACAGAGAGAGAGAGAGAGAGAGTGAAAAAGAGAGACAGAGACAGAGAGAGACAGAGAGAGAGAGAGACCGAGAGACACAGAGACACAGAGAGAGTATTCTAACCAATAAAAAATGCTTAAAATAACAGTTCCAGTGCTTGGAGAAGTTGGAGAAAACAACATATTTTATTTTTTTAAATAAAATTCAAACTCTGCTACATTGATAAATAGTGAGAAAGAGAGAGAGACAGAGAGAGAGAGAGAGAGAGAGAGAGAGAGAGAGAGAGAGAAGACAAAGAGAGAGAGAGAGAGAGAGAGACAGAGACAGAGGGAAAGAGAGACAGAGAGAGACAGAGAGACAGAGAAAGAGAGAGAGAGAGAAGGAGAAGGAGGAGGAGAAGGAGGAAGAGGAGAAGATAGAGAAGGAGGAGGAAAAGGAGGGGAGGAGGAGAGAGAAGGAAGGGGAGGAGGAGGAGGAAGAGAAGGGGAAGGAGGAAGAGAAGGGGAAGGAGGAAGAAGAAGGAGAGGAGGTGGGGGAAGAGGAAGAGGAGGAGAGGAGGAAAAGGAGGGGAGGAGGGGGAGGAGAAGGAAGGAGAGGGAGGAGAAGGGAGGAGGAGGAGGGGGAGGAGAAGGAAGAGAGGACAGAGATGGAGGGAGGGAGGGGAAGGATGAAGGGAGGGAGAGAGAAAGAAGAAAAAGAGGCAGGGGAAGGAGAGAGGGAGGGATAATGTGTATCTCAGTATGCCAGTTTGGGGATATTATTTTATAACTATTTTTTCTTGCTTTATAATATACTAAATACTTTTTTAAAAATAAATTACTCTTTTTGTAAAAGTTAATTAAAACACAACTGGTTATCCAATATTGATAAGCATATTATATGGGGGGCTCAGGAAATGTCCAGTAAATCATAAAATCCTACCCTTAGAATCTTGACGGGAAACAGTAGGTCAGCAGTTCTGTGGAAACTAACCTGATAATTCAGTGTAAGTTAAAAAAGAGAGTGGTTCCTTAAAAAGGACCTGACAATCAGCTTAGCCTAAAAATTGGTAAAATTGATAAGAGGTCCCAGAACCCCTTTTGTCTAATTCAGTATAAAAAAATATCACAAACCATGGGCTATTCAAAAATCACTCTGTTTTCCTGAAACTGGACAGTTTGCTTTTTGCAGCTTTACTTCCCCAAACAAGACAAAGTAGGGGCTCCAAATGATAGCAAAGGGAAAAAAATGCATCCGTATACTTCTTGTGTAGAGTATGTCCCACTATAATCAGTTTTGAGCCTCATCAATAAAATCTCACAGTTAAGTCAAGCACAAGGGCTTTACCACTCCTTCTTGAAATCCTGAGCCCAGCTAGCATAATCAGATTTGGCACCAAAGAGATTTCAAGTGCTTTAGTTTTTCTACAATGACAATCATATAGTAAGCGCTCAGTGAATTTACAAAGTAGCATGAAAGCTTCCTGAAGTCAAAGACAATTTCAGTTTTATCTTTGTATCTTCAGCTTGGCACATTTTAATAAATATGTACTGATTTCAATTGGATAAATGCTCATTGAAACAAATTATTTCTTTGAGTTAATATGACTAATGATAGTGCTGAAAAAGAAAGTTTATTTTAAATATGAATACAGTGGGAATTCATAATAATAATTTATTTTGTTAATAAAATGAAAGCTCAGATAAGGGCTACATTTCAAAAGACTGGCTAGCAAGAAGATAGGCTTATTTGTTTCTCTTCACGTTATTCCTTTGTTACCAGTTCCAAAAGACTAAGTTCAGTAATTTTCTGAAATTCTAATACAAATAAAGACAAGTATCCTTGAAAACAACAGTTTTGACAATCATACAGGGGAGAAGGGGAATTCTATTCCACTCACTCCACTACCGCCATCATTGCCATCTCTCCTCCCCCATCAGCCCCTGCAAGGGCTTGTGGACTTAAATCTCTACCTGTGCAAAAAATTGAAAGATAAGCTATTGGGGACAGGGAGAGATTTCTGTGTTCATCAGGAGCCACTTTTCCACAAAGATGAGAGAGTTGGGGAATGAATATAAAGACAATTCCTAGGGTTAGCCTACACACTGAGATAATTGAGTTAAAACAATGTGGACTTGATCAAATACCTCTGTTACTTACAGCATCAAATGACCACTGAAACATGCTGGGAATTGCAGGGAGTCAGAGCAGATGAAATCTCAAGGTCCATTCCTGCTTTGTTTATTTTGTTTTTTCTTTTTACATATTTCAAGGTCTAATTAATTGCATAACTACTGTGAATACTTTCTAAGACTTATAGGGAAAAAAAGTCTGAATAGAAATAGCAATCAAATGATTTAATTTAGGAACATTGTGATATTAGAACAATTTAAATAGCATTTTGGAGGCTTATACAATTGCCTAGAGTACAGAGAGGCAAATTGTTTTCCCAAAGTCCAACAACCAGTATGTATCACAGGCAAGATTTTTGTATTACAGCGGTGTTATCAAACTCAAATAGATACAGAGGTCACAAAAACATAAAGATCCCTCGAGACTACATATTAACTCAGTTCTATAATGTAGTATCATTGATCTTTTATTGAATATTTATTTTGTTAAGTACGTCTCAATTACATTTTAATCAGGGATGTTGTGGCCATTTGAGTGTACCATGTGGACCACAAATCTGACACATCTGTATAATACCA
This sequence comes from Sminthopsis crassicaudata, assembly GCF_048593235.1. NCBI lineage: Eukaryota > Metazoa > Chordata > Mammalia > Dasyuromorphia > Dasyuridae > Sminthopsis > Sminthopsis crassicaudata. The sequence goes on from NC_133622.1 coordinate 66,442,743, forward strand.
TGCAGCCTGCTGTATGATCACACATCGGAAAAGGTAGATTATCCAGTGGCTGTATGTTTAACATTATGCCATAGAATGTTATACATTGAAGAGACCTAAGAAAACCTTTATGTTCAATGCCCTCAGTTTGCACATAAGAAAACTGACACCCAGAGAATTCTATCTTTCATGGAGTTTAATTGTTAATGGAATGATGGTCAAGACAAAAAAAAGGGGGGCTATCCCTAGTTGAGTAACCCATTCAGTTCAAAATCTAGCTAAGTTATTCAAAAGTCTATTTCTCCATGTCTTCCACAAAGCATAGCACAAGATACGACACATTTTCATAAATACCATGCTAAAATAAAGATAAATGATGTGAATACACATACACAAATGTATACACATATATGTACAAATACACGTGTATATACATGACTATATACACATATAATATGTGTATATCAATATACATATCTAGTTAGATATAAATATACAGATGGATGGATAGATGGATGGATGGATGGATGGAGAGAGAGAGGTACATTTCCCTGATGTACCATTTTAATAATTCTCTTAGAAAAAAGAGATAATTACTTAACTATGACCTGCTCTTCCTAAGGGACAGCTTGGTGGCAAAGTAGACAAAATACTAGTCTTGGAGTCAGGAAGACTCATCTTCCTGAATTCAAATCAGATCTAAGATACTACTATCTGGGAGAACCTAGACAAGTTAGGCCTATTTACCTCAGTTTCTTCATCTTTAAAATGAGCTGAAAAAGAAAATGACAAACTACTCCAGTATCTTTATCAAGAAAACCTCAAATGGGGTTATGAAGAGTTGAACATGACTGAAAAGACTAAAATAATTGAAAAGACTAAAATGATTGAATAACAATAAGCTGTCACTAAAACCATGCTTGGTGATCACTTTTTCTCTACTACATGTTCCATAACAAACCCTTTAATTCTGGATTTTTCCCAAAAGTTGACATCAAGGCTATACCTCTATGGTTGGTGAACTTACTTCTTCCCTTTTATTGAAAATTTGGGGACTGGATTAGTCCTCATATCTGACCACTTCTTTAAATATCATGAAATGCAGTTTACTTGATGAGTTGAAATCATCAAAACAACTATGTCTTCTCTTTTCATTTTACTGTTTATGGGAGTTATCACCTTTCCATTAGCCATTTTTTTTGCTCTTTAAGTTCAAAGATTACATTCCCTAGAAGAGAAAACAAACAAAATAAGGGCTTAATTAACATTTCTACTGCCTCTCTATTGTTTATAATTACTGACCAATTTTCCCAGCCATTTATCCTTTCCCTTCTTTGATGCTTCTCTTTTATTAATAGAGCTTTAATTTTTTTAAGTGGAGAGAGATTTTTTCATTGCTTTTTCCCCATCAGCATCAAGTGATTCTGAGTTTGGCATTCTGGACACAATTTTTGAATGACTAGTTTAAATATTTTTATTCTTCCTTCATTGTTTCCATTTCCTCCATGTTCTGCTTTGTACTTTTCAGTCTAAGCTTTCTTTAGGTGACATCCCCTTTTCTTCATCAAAATACTTTCATTTTCAGGATTTTATTTTTATGAGTTTTCCATCCTTCCTATCCAACTCTTTCTTTCATATAGAAGAACCAATCTTTTCTTTGAGAGGAATATGAAATATATTCATTGGAAAAGATTAAAAGGAATACCAGATAGCAGAGAGGATCCAATGAAGGATGAGTCTATAGTAGAACAATAAGCACAATTATGAATTTCTTCCTTCAGTGCTTAGTGACTGAGGAGTAGGAACAGAGAAAATTGATTCTTCCACTGAAATAGTTGAAAACAGTAAGTTATTTTGGTGTCATCTTGACACAGACTTAACCTTTTCTTCCTGCTATCAAGCAAGTCTACATTTGAGCCTTGCCTGAAAAGCTATCATCAGACATCTTGTAGTACAACTTGACATAGAAAAAGGTCATTACATAGTCCTTTTTAGCTGCCACAGATCTAGGAGGACCTTCCATGTTCAGCCTTGATCTTCACATATGACCTAGGAGAAAAGAAGAAAAAACAATTCATTGGCTTTGCTATAAATCTTCCATTTTTTCTCAGGAAGTCTAGTCCCTATTCTTTCTCTCCTTTGCCTCAAGAAAAGGAAATATTCACAAATTAATTAGGTCTTTACTTTTCCAGTCTCACTCATAAAATCATCTTATTACTAAAACAGTAAAACCAACCTTTGACATATTTAAGATCTCTAAGATACTTTCTACTGAATAAAATTAAAATGTTAGAATAAAATTTATAAAATAAGATTAAGACATAACATCCTAACCTAGATACTGAGGAACAAGTTGTTAAAAAAAAAAAAGACATCTGAAATCCTCTTGTACCCTTTGTGTATGAATTTTAGCATGTCTTCTTAAGCTATTTTTCTGTTTCTATGGTTAGACATTCATAGCTATCATTGTGAAAATGCCAGTGTTCTTCACTAACAGTTCTCTGGGACCTATTATATACATTTTACCCAGGTAAAACTCATACAATCAGGGCTTTCCCTGAGCCCTGAACCAATTTTTGTTAACTATATTTTAGGAAAGCATCAAAGCAAGTGCATAGAGTTGTGTGTGTTTGTGCGTGTAAGTCTATTTTCTAAAAGGATTTTTACTCAGCATTGACTGAACACCCAAAGAGACAGCAAGAGTTTTTGACTTATGAGCTTTCATAAGTGCTAGGGGTATCTATTGACATTCCCATGGTCAGTAACACAGAAAATTCTACAATATCTGTTATGTGATAACAAACAATTTCAAATGCTGGGGCAAGGAATGTTTTTCTGATAGATATGATGTTACTAAGAGAAATAAAAGTTCAGTGAAACCTATATAAAAGGTTAAATTATTATCTGTAATATGTATTTGTAAGATAGAAATTATAATTTGTGTAATCTGTGACCTTGGAAAGCAAGTTCTGGATTTTAGGAGAATATAATCAATTTTGAAAAATTTCCTCAGGATATGATATCTCTTTGGTTCATTTTATCATCTCTCTCCCCAGAGTTGCTTCTGGATCTCAATATATATCTCATACATAATTTGTGTCTGGGTCTCCACAGCTGTGAACAAAGAGTTTCCATTTTCAATATATACACTCACAGTAACAATGCATAAACTAGGTATAGGACAACCTTTGTTTTATCCCATCAAACATGTGGGGTATTCATAGTACCCCACAAACATTCGTAATAATTCTTTTTCCTAGTGTCCAAACAAAACCTAAACTCTTGAACTTGCAATTTCTGGAAGACAATCAAAAGACTGGCAAGGATTAGGAACCCTGCCTTTTCTATTTAGAAATGTAGATATTAAAACTCTCCAGGAACTCAACATTGTCCAAAAAAAAATCACATTCCTTCTCTTTTCTCTGGAAGGCTAGTCCCCAGAATTCTTAATTTATACCTACTAAGCTTGTATGCTCTTGAAAATTGTGGTTCCAGAACTACTACAACTTAACCATGTTGCTCTCTCTTGAGACCACATGATTGATTACATATGCAATTGTTATATATTTGTAGTATTGCCTTTCTAGGATTGAGAGTCCTGGAACTTGGGGCATGAGAACTCAGAATCTAGGAATTCTTGAACTCAATTCTCTTCTTATTGTTTAATGAGGAATGAAGATGGGGAGGTCACATCTTAGGGAGACAGTAGAAGTAAGGAGACCACTTTCATGTTTCATATAAAAAGAGATTTCTCCGAAATTAAGATCTTTTTTATAAGTCATGCATAAAGAGATGACTCTTTTAAAGCAATATGAGGCTTCCAGATTATTTCCAATTAATGAACAACAGCACCAACCAATTAATTCTAAATCATTGAGAGTTAATCATTCATTCTCATCAAGATATGGGATATTGAACAGATCTGCAAGTTATATGTAGCATAATGGGATATTTTTTATGGAAATATATTCAAAGTCTCTAAACTGTTATATAAGATCAAGTTTATCAGGATAGTATTTTTCACTATGAATCCTTTAGAACTGTTATAGGTAAAAAAAAAAACCAATAATAATCAATGAATTAATTAATTAAAATTTTAATAAATTTAAAAAAAAGAATTGTGACAGGTATCATAGTATTGATCAGAAAAATTAAGTTTTTCACAGCTGAATTTTATTACAATGTTATTATTACTATATAGACTATTCTCCTGGTTCTATTCACTTAACTTTATAATAATTCATTTAGATCTTGCTAGGTTTCCTTGTAACCATCTTTTTCATCCCTTTTTATAGAAAAATAATATCCCCAAACAGTCAAATATCACAATTTGTTCAACCATTCCCCAATTGATGGCTTTCCTTTAATTTCTACTTCTTTGTCACCATTAAAAAAATCCTTCTATAAAAAGTTTTGTACACATGGATTCTTTTCCACCACCTCCCTTTTTGTGATAGTAGTACTGAAATTACTGGGCCAAAGGATATAAAAAGTTTTCACTCCTTTGAACATAGTTCCAAATTGTTTTCCAAAATGGTTGGACAATTCTTATCAAAAGTGCATTATCTTGGTGTTCTATGTCCCAGTTATATGCCAAGAGAGAAAATAGATTCCTGCAATCATTTCTAAATTCTATAAATAAGTCAGAGTCAGGATCTCAGATATTTACCTGGGTTCAAATCTCATGTCTGACAGTGACTAGCCGTGTGATACTTAGCAAATCACTTAGCTTTCATGAGCCTCAGGCAATTCCCTAGATGGACATAAATGATTTTTTTTCAATTTTTCAATTCAAATAACAGAGAATCTTCATATATACTTCCCCCAAATAAGCCACAATAGGTCATAGAGAGTTGTAGGGGACCAATTGTGCATACTTTCTAGAAACACATCCCCTATTTACATAAATATGTATGTATATGTATGTATTTGTAGGTAGAAAAATTTTTAAAAATAACTCTACCCAAATTCAGTATAGAAAAAAAAAACAACCCCCCAAAACCTGAACTTAAAGCAGAACTTCAAAATTTGAGCCCCAGTTCTAACTTTCTATCTCTTTGAGATTAGCCAAGTGGATTTATCTCTGTGAGCATCAATTTCCTCATCTTAAAAAATAAGAGGTTAGGAGAATGGGCTAGATAGTATCTAAGATCCCATCCAACTTTAACTTTTTTACTCTAAAAGCAATACTCAGCCCTTCTAGAAAATCCCATTACTCATAAGAAATGCTACATTTCCATTCTCAGCTTATGTGCTTATGTCTCCATAAGCAGCATGCATGTTATCTGCAGCAAACAAGGACACAAAAGACAAAAAGCCTGATCAGCTTCATTGTCATTCTGCTGCTTAATGTGCCTGAAGTCCAAGGATTCTATATAAAAGTGCACTATTTCAATGGTAAATGTCCACAGACAAAGAGGCAAATGTTCTTTCCCAACCCCCACAAGCTTAGCAAAAATAGGGTACAGGAAATTTCCAGGAGACATCTCCAGTCTTGGAATAAGTCAGAACCAGAGACCTTGAGATATTGCTTAGTCCTGAAGAGTCGTGATAAACACATTTTATCCTTTCCCCAACCCCCAACTTCGGATCATTCTTACTTACTTTCTGAAGATTCTGGTTCAATTTAGCTTAAATGTGCAGTTAAAATTCCTTGTAAAGTTTTGGATATATTCAATGGTGCTTTATACTCCTTTAAAGCACTTTCCAAAACTCCTGTGGGCCTGAGTAAGTCCTTGTGCCTCAGATCAACCTAAAACTTTACCCCAGGAAGCTCAGAAACTATTGCAGGATCCAGTGTTGCAGAAAAGGACCAATTTAAATTCTTGCCAGAATTCATCACTGTAGTCTTGTAGGGGTAGCTAAATGGCAAAGTAGATAAAGCATTGGGTCTGTATTCAGAAAGAAGAGAAAGACCAGAGTTCAAATGTGACAATCCTCACCGTGTGATACTGGGCAAGTCACTTAACCCCTATCTAAAACTGGAGAAGGAAATGGCACACCATTCCAATAAATTTTCCAAGAAAACCCTAAAAAAAATTGATCCATGGGGTCTTGAAGCGTTGGACATGACTGAACAACTAGAAACCTAAAGCCTATAGTTCACAGTCTACAGGTAAAAATTTCCATGGGGTTTAACTCATAGTATCTGGATAACATATTTTTTTTGCCTTTTTTTGTTGTTGCTTGCTTGCTTTTTATTTTCATTCTCATTTTTTTTCCTTTTTTGATCTGATTTTCTTGTGCAACATGATAAATGTGGAAATATGTGTAGAAGAATTATATGTATTTGACATATATTGGATTATTTGCTGTCTAGGGGAGGGTATGGGGAAAGGAAGGGAGAAAAATTTGGAACACAAGGGTTTTTTTTCCAAGACTCAATATTGAAAACTATCTTCATGTATTTTGAAAATAAAAAGCTATTAAAAATCCATAGTGTCTAGGATCTGAGGCAGTCACCAAACTGGATCATTGAATAATATGATTATATATTTGGAGCTAAAAGGGAATTTAGAGTAAATTTAATCTAATCCTCCCATTTTACAAAATGGAAAATGGAGATCTAAGGGGTAAAGCAACTTTGTGAGCTCCTGCACATGCAGTAAATGCTATATAAATGTTGGTTGTTTTTTTCCTGATGACTTAGAACCCTGATCAAGTTACTCTTTTAAATGCTTGAAAGGCTATCATAAAGAAAAGGTAGTAGACTTCCTTCCATTTGGCCCCATGGCTAGAACCAAAGAGGATAAGTTGAAAAGAAGATAAATAAAATTTGATGTGAGACAAAAAAGTATTCCTACCATTTAGAATAGCCAAAAGAGAGATAGAAAACCTAATTTTATATGTGTATATAAATTATATATATGCATTGTTATATAACATTATATTATATATAACATAATTTTATGATGTTTATATGTTTGTATCTTATTATATATTTATATTATAATTCATTATATTTTACATTATGTTACACAGTATAATTTTCCTGAGATAATGGATCCCTCTTCACTAGAAATCGTTGAGAAAGGCTAGATGACCACTTGTCAGGCATGTAGAAAAGGGGAATCTTTGTTCAGCCATAGTTTAAATTAAATGATCCTTGGGGTCCCAGCCAACCCTGAGTTTCTGTGATAATATCTTGAAAGAATGTGCCTGATCTCACTAATTACTTCTCTTATAGTATAGAAGAGTATGGATGCCAAAGTTGGGAAAGAAGAATTGACAAGACAGAGAGAGAGAGAGAGAGAGAGAGAGAGAGAGAGAGAGAGAGAGAGAGAGAGAGAGAGAGAGAGAGAGAGACAGAGAGAGAGACAGAGAGAGAGACAGAGAGAGAGACAGACAGAGACAGACAGACAGAGACAGACAGACAGAGACAGAGAGAGAGATCATTTAGGGTTTGAGTTTATATGACTTACATCATGATAGAATTCTCAAGAGAAATGGGGAAGTTGGGAAGTATTCTATCTCTTGTACTTGCTCTGAAAATAATCATCAGATTTCTTCTTTTTTGTTTAATTTTTCTGCTTATACATGTACATTAACTTTTTAAATATACATTTCTTTATGAATTATGTTGGAAGAGAAAAATCAGAACAAAATGGAGAAACCACCAGAGAAAAGAAAAAAGGGGGGGGGGGGCGGGGAGAAGTGACCATAGTATGTGTTGATTTACATTCCACCTCCATAGTTCTCTCTCTGGATGCAGATGGTGTTTTCTATTCAAAGATGATTGGGATTGCCTTGGATCGCTAATCGCTGAGAAGCAGCAAATCTTTCATAGTTGACCATGGTGTAATGTTGCTATTACCGTGTACTGTATTCCTAGTTCTGCCTGTTTCACTCAGCATCAGTTCATGCAAATCTTTCCACATCTTTCTAGTAGAAATTTCTGATGAAAAGGATATGATAGTCTATTGCCTGTGACTCTACTCATAATTCTTGTGATTGTCTAGACAATTCTGTTCTCTTATAACCATTTCTCATCATGTGCCTTATAAGAATATATACTCAATGGGGATAGGGATCATCTTACTTTTTATTTGTATACCCAGTGCCTAAAACATAGCAGCGGCTTAACAGTGATTATTGATTGATTAATGGGTATTTGAAATTTGGGGGCAATATTGGGGAGAAAGAGACTGATTTAGGGAAACATTTTGGACACAATGATAATCATCAGATGCCTAGATGGAGATGCCCAACTGGAACTTAAGGGAAAAATAAGGATTGGATGTTATGTTGAGAGGAATTGTTATACAATTATATTAATCACCAATTATTAAAGTGTGATCCAGGCTTATTGCCTCAATTTCCTCATTAAAGGCTAACTCTTGTTAAAGTTAGTCTGGAGGATATGACTGATTAATATAATTATTCTTAGCCCACTAGAAGCATGTTCCTCAATCATGGTCAGAATCCTACCCAACTTTGAGACCTTAACTTTTGTTTAGAGGATAAATACAATCCAATCGAACAAGTCCTTACCTTGGGGAAAGGAGCCCCTCCATTAGAGTTTAGGGTGACCTAGACCATGAAGGAGAAAACCAACCTCAAGGTCTGCATGGAGACAGACTCTCCCGTCCATGAGCAAGTTACACTCTCAGCAGGAGAAATTGAAAACTTTTATCTCACTTTCTCATTAAATGTTCACTAATCAGGGTTAATTTTCACTTGTCAAAGGAATTCCCTTTCAGAAAGGTTATTTAAGGCTTTTGGAATCTCCACTGGACATCTTTGGTTGAAGAGAGAAACCACTGCTCATCAATTTATTGATTGATGACTAACCAAATTAATAAATTTATTATCAATTACCTAGAATATATTTGTTTATTGGAGTTTTTCATTCATTTCAATGTACTATGATTTTCTACTCCTCAAAATACCAGGACTATTCATCTATAATCAAATCACCCACTCCCCAAATAATGTTGGGAAAACAATGACAAATTTGTTCTTGGGTACTTTTTTAAAATTGCTCTCTGCCCATGTACATAATTCTTCCTTTTAGAGTTTTCATTACAGATCACTCTTTTTTACTTAATTTTCTTTCATTATATAATAAAATCCTCACGTTCACCCATCAACTTTTTAAATGTATTAGTCAATTCGAACATTTGCATTAAATTCTCTAACTTTGCACATCTTGCATTTCTTCTGAGTACTTCACTTCTGCTTCTCATAGAATATAGCACCTATTCTGATGAGGGCACACCATGCTGAGCGGTCCCATACCAATGTCTCCCACCTTGTGCAAAAAAATTCTAACTGAAGTTCTTGAGAGACCTTGAGAGTGTCCTTGTATTGCCTTTTCTGACAACCACATGAGCACTTTTATGTGAGCTCTTTAGAAAATAGTCCTTTTTGGCAAGCATACACTTGGCACTCTCTGTGGCAGAGCATTCTAAGCTCATATTGGTCTGATCAACCACAGCTGGACAACACTATGGCTTAACTCTTATTAAAATTGACATCAAAGACATTAATAGGTAGGAAAAGGTTTGGAAGGATTTATGAGGGGGCAAAGGAGAAAGAGAAGAAGGTTATCTGTTGATGCTAATTGCAAGTGTTGGGAAATGTGGTCCCCTCCATTCCTGTTGCCCAGTTAGCTTGAGTCACTATATACCCACAGTTCCATCATCCCTCTAGAAATGAGCAAGGATTATCATTCCAATTAATTACACAATAGTAATTCTTCTCTTAAAAAATATAGAGACAAACATGAGGACTTAGCTCCAAATCACAATGAAGAATGGGTTAATCCTGAGAATTATTCCTATATTCCTATGCATGGTAGATAGTGTTTTTTTTTTGGGGGGGGGTGTTTGTTTTTTAATAAACTTCAGTCTTTGGGACCGCAACCTAAATACTGAGCTCCATTTTACCTCAGCCCCCAAAGTTGGATTTGAAATAAGAAAACTCTTCATATCTTCCTGATATTCAGCCCCACACTACTTACAATAAATCAATTACTCAGAGATTTAATAAACTGAATGATGATGCAAATTTATGCAAATGAAGGACCTCACTGTCTAAAAGTAGAAGTCTATTATGAATCCTCTTTTTTTCAATACAGAAAGAGGACAAAGCAGACAGATGAAAATGCCAAGTAGATTAGATGGGGATAGAGTAGGGAAACCTTTTTAGAAGGCCACTGACCCACATGGGGGAAAAAAATCAATTAGGGATCACATTTAAAAAAGCAATTAATTTAGTTAACTTTGTTTTCTTTTTAGAGAGAAAATACAAAATATGACCTGCTTTTAAAATTAAGAACACAGAATACAAAATTATATAAGAAATACAAAATAGAACTCATTTCTATATATTTCTATTTGACAAAGAAAAATATTGGGGAGGGAGTGAGGACAAAGGAAATGAAAAGCAGGTAAAGAGACAGATGGACAAAGAAAAAGCCCAAAGCCCACAGAGAGAGAGAAAAACAAACATAAAAAGGGACACACTTGAAAAAACACATCTACCCAGACAGTGACAGACTTTTATGGAGTAACATCCCCATCTTGAGGCCTTTTCGGTATCACTAAAGCTATTTGAAACTGTATTGTGTTTTTGCAACCTCAGGCATAAATGGTGATCACCTCTGGGTAATGGCCTTGCAGGCCAGACGAAATAAAGTTCAGCGTCGATGTGGTCCTTGGGCCCGAGTTTCTGTACCTATGGATTAACTCATCAGATGTTTAAGAGACTGTCCCTTTTCCATTTTGTATTCATATCCAAAAAAATCTTTTGGAGCTAGCCATTTTTCCACTTTTTCTCAATGTGTTCTTTAAAAAGCAGCATCCAACTCACTTCCTCAATACTTATCCCTGAGCTCAGATTAAAAGAATCTTTTCAGCCCATTGGCTAGAAAGGCTGTTAAGGGAGAAACCAAAGTCTAAAAGATGCTGACCTGCAAGTCAGAGGAGGAAGCCAAAGCTGAAAGGAAAGCTATAATAGGATTTTCTGAGTTGATGTGCTTTCTTCTCCTGTGATTTCTTAGAAATGAGGAGGGAAAGAACTGCTCCATTCTTAACTCAAACTTCTTCAGGTTAAAGTGCCCAGAAATCTCATCACCCAGGTCTTGATTTGTTTGCCTGCTTGTTTTGCTGAACAATTCCTTTCCTCTCTAGTTAATCTAGTTAACATAATAAAGACAATCTAGCTAACACAATACCTAGATTTAGGATTTCTTTAATAGAAGAAAGAACTCCTTCCACCAGTGCAGGTAATCACCTTCTGCTCTTAGTCACTGAGAGATTAAACAATTGCCCAGGATCATGTAGCCAATATGTATCCTGGCATCAATGTTTATTATGATGTTTTTCTGTCAGTAAATGGTAACTTTATTTGTTTATAAAGATTTATATTTTCAAAATATACATAGGGGAAGTTAAGTGGCTCAGTGGTGAGAACACCAGCCCTGATGTCAGGAGGACCTGAGTTCAAAGCTGATCTCAATGCTTTCTAGTTGTGTGACCCTGAGTAAGTCACTTAACCTCAATTGCCTCAGGGGAAAAAATCATATGCATAATTTTCAACATTCATTCTTGTAAAACTTTGTGTTCCAAATTTTTTTTTCTCTTTCCCTTCTCTCACCCCTCCTTTGGATGGCAGGTAATCCAATATATGCTAAACATGTGTAATTCTTTTATATTATCAAATGAGAACTTTAAATAAAACTAAATAAAAGTTAAATTCTTGAACTAAAATCTCTGGGTTACTGTACTCATTCAGCCTTTAAAGTATTTTTATTGGATAAATACTATATAAATAAAATACTTATCCAAATAAAAATACTTTAAAGGCTGAATGAGTACAGTAACCCAGAGATTACTGTACTCATTCAGCCTTTAAAGTATTTTTATTGGATTAAGTCACATAATTATTATGTATCTAAATTTCACAGACTTAAATGCACTAATCATTCTTTTCTAATCTCACTTCAATGTTCAGGGAAGCTCATATTACTTCCTACATGAGACCTTTCCTTTTGGTTTAACCTCCTCCTGATTACTTTTACTTTGAAAATATTTTGTATAGACTTATTTGGGCATTATGTTTTATTCCTCACTACAGAAGGCAATTTTTTGAAAGCAAGAGTTGTTTCATTTCTCTTTATATGTCTAATATCTAAAGTTCTTGGTACCCCTTTAGTGAAATTATGTTGAAATGAATTGAAAATCTCAGAATCATTCATTGGAGGATATTACATAACATACATCTGACATTTTCCAAAACACAGTTGTAATATCAAAATCATAATCCCACAATTACAATGAGATATAATTAGTAGCATGCACTATGTGGTTCATAATTCAATTTAAACAAGAATTTATCAAAGATAGAATCCCAAAGATAGAGAGAATAAGAAAAAAAATGCCTGCCTTCAAGGAGCTTACATTCTTTGACTTAATTATGAATAGCACTTGTTTGATCCTTCATTTGCTCCTTACAATAATTATGAAATGAAAATACTACAGCTGTGATGTGATGGATTTAAGAACCAGCTTCCTAGCCTCAAATTGCTTCCAGTAGTCTTGCCCAGGGAAATTCACTTAAATTCAGCGCTTTAGGTCAGTCTGAGACTTTAAATGACAAAGAATGTGCCAATCCTGACATACAGATAAGATTAGGAATAACCGTGAAATCAAAAGACAGACTTTCCAGTGCTGTGAGTCTCTACATCTAGGAAGTTCCTTCTATCAATCCCTGGGGGATCAGTCCCCAAGTCCTTATCACCAAGTACCACAGGTATTGAGTATCTTCACTTTAGTGAGTCTCGGGGAGATTAAAACACTTATCTAAGACTATACTGCTATTCAGTGTCAGCATCCAAATCTGAACCTGCTCTGAGTCCAGTGCTCTTGCCATTATACTGCATTGTATACTAGGATCAATCTCTATTCAAAGTCAGTTTTATTTTGCAATTAGGAAAGGAAATGTTAAAGAATTTGCTGGGAATAGCATCACCCCCTGAGGCATATTTTTTTATACCTGTCAGTTGGTACTTGTATTCTTGCTTATGTGTCTCATCCTGCCCATTGGTTCTAGCTCTGGAGAGGGAGCATTCATTGTATCCCTATGTCAGCAGAACACAGCTCACTATCATCAGTCTTAAGGCTAGGATTGTGCCATGGTTCGTGGTATAGCAACCTCTCACTGTGTGAGACTGAGTCACTATTAACCTGTCTGAACCAGGTGCAGGATGAGGAAAGTTGCAAACCCAAGTCATAAAGCCATTTGATCCTGGCTCAAATAAAATAGAATTTCTGCAGAGCCGTTCTTTCCCAGGATCTTAATTGTCTTTGCATTGAGACAACTACGAGACCCCAAAGAGTGAGGATCCAGCAGTTCCAATCCCTCTATATCTGTTATTTTGCCGTTCAGTAGCTGGGTTTTTGATCTCCAGAATTAAGTCACTTTCACTGGATTCTTATGCCTGCTAAAAATCCTTCCCATATATAGGTTCTAAGCCTATCAAGATTGGGTTTCACTACTATGTCTTAATCCTTTAGCTTTTTCTCTGAGTTTTTCCTGGCTAATTTCTTAGAACTCTGCATATATAGCCATGATACCCATATGTAATGATTGATTGATATCAATTTCCAAACAGTTCTAAACCTAGCTTGTTTCAAGCTTCTACCACATAGCTTTTAAAGTGTATGGGGGGGGGGGAATGAATGAATGAATGGATAGAAAAAGCATTTGTTAAGTGCTGAACACTGGGGATACAAAATGAAAAAAATCAGCTTCTTCAAGGAGCTCACATTTTACTTGGAGAAAACAACATGTATAGAAAGATTCAGCTTTAGGATGATGGAAAAGCCTGGAGGTTCTAGTGATACAATAATGGAGTAGTTGGTGGCAAGACCTAGAAGTCCATAAAGTGGGTAAGTGACTGGCAGATCAGTGCCCTGGGAATCTGGAGGATATAGGTGTAGGGCTAGTGGTGAGAGCCAGAGGACCTTAGGATTCCATGGCAAGACAAATGATAAGGAGTGATGGATTTCAGTCTGGTGACTGCTCATATAAGCATTATGAGCAGGTATGTCCAATCTACAGAAAGGGGGCCTGATCTTATAGAAAAGCAGAGGGGACCTAAACGTGTAGGTGGAAGAGGGATTCTGAATTCTCTTTTATAGGGTATGGTCGAAGGTAGGGTCCAGACATTGGTAGGAAGTTTAGGGGAGAAGGACATTCTGAAGCATTTATTTTAAGGGGTCCCCAGCACCTCAATGGATAACTTAACTTTGGTTAGGTTGGCAACTTGGATACAAGTTTTAAAAAATCTGAAATTAAAAGCAATTACATGATATTTAAAATGGCATTGCAAAGGTTTTGCTTAGATATATTTATATCTCCTCTAAGAATCTGAGTCACAATTGCAACAGAACTCTTAAGCTATTGTAGACTGAACAAAAGGCATGACCAATGTTCAGATGAAATTTTTTTTAGCTATGAAATAGAAAGTTCATTTTTTTCATATTCACCTAAGCTACCTCATATGCAAATTGAGAGAAAGGACCTTCAATATAATGGGATTCCACAATATTATGGTTGATTAACTCAAGTTTTCATGGTCAATCCAATATTTTACATTTATTTTCTAAAATTCCTTTGCACATTATGTCTGATAAAAAAGAAAACTTACCTGGTGATGACTTTTGGGAGAGGTTTTATTTTTTCCTCCAAGTCTGCTTTTCTCTTTTAGGGATGCAAGATTTCTAATTTTCCAATTTTTATTTTGCATTTTTCTTCATATATCAAGTTGTTCTGAAAAGAAGTTTGCATAGGTGTCAAAGGCAGGAGGTACCATTAACTTCATCACCATCTGGCTGATGAGGCCCAATGGTTATAGCAGCCATCTCTTGTTCATCATCTTCAGAATAATATGAGCTGGGGACCCACAAAAGATAACTTTCTTTATAAAACATAAATATTCCTGACATCATGAATCGACATTTCCAAAACCAGCATTCCACATCCACACATTTAAGGCAGCGGTGTTGAATTCAAATAGAAATGAATCCCTGCACGTTAGCTCATTGTGACTGAGAAAACCACAAATTAACATGATATGTTTTATTGAATTTTTATTTATTTTATTAAAGATTTCCCAGCTAAATTTGAATCTGGTTTGGGCCACCTGGACAGTCTGCAGTCTTTGAGTTTGATACTTCTGATCTAAGGAAAATGTTTTCAGCCCATTTCCACCTACTAGCTAACATCAGAAGTGCAAAAACTGGAGTTCTACTCCTTTAGCTAAAGGCTTTGATCCCTTTAGGGTAATCAATCAATAAACATTTATTAAATACCTACTGTTTCCCGGGAATTATTCTAAGCACTGGGGATATCAATCATAGTAAAGCCACAGTCTCTTTTCTCTAGGAGCTATAGAATGAGGAAGGAATTTTGCATGTAATCACGTGCAAATATGCTGTGAAGCACTTAGAGCTTTGTCAGACAGTGAAGATCCCATCCACTACCTTCTGGTCCATCACCAGCCATCTTGACTTTTATCTTGCCACTGGACTTCAATGAGTCTGAAAAAGAGAATGAAATTGACAACTTGGCTCAATTCTACGTCACTTAAATCCAATTCTCTTGAAAATCATCTCCTCAAGATTCACTGATTCTCGCTGAAAAGGGATGAACAAAAACAAGAGTTTAACTGACCCAAAGCTGAGTAGGACTTTAGCACAGCTTCCCCATCTTTAAAATAAGGGGTGTTGGACTAAAAGGTTATTAAGGTCCCTTTTGACTAACAACATATGGCTTAATTGTGTGATCTTACAGAAGACGCATAGATTTTAGGTTCCTCTTTTTGCAAATGAATGTATTTTACTAGATGATCTCAAAATCTCTTGCATCCTGAAAAATTCTATGACCCATGCTTAGTGTGATTTAATTCATCAGATCATTTTCTGAGATCAGGTTTCAGAACATTTGGTATTTAGGGTACGTGATAGGTGAAGGAATAACACCATGAATTTGAGAAACACTCAAGGAGAATAGACTTAGACATCCTTTAGTCTGATAGTTCTCATTGTATGATCTAAGTATCCCAGAGGATCCTTGACATTTTCAGGAGAGCCTTTAGGTCAAAACTATTTTTGGATGTTTTCATTTCTAAAATAGCACATATTAATAGGTATAATTCATACAAACAAAAGGTCTTTGTGGGGCCTCAATGACTTCTAACAGGATAAAAGAATCCTGAGATCAAAAGATTTGAGAATCACCTGGGACAATTGGGGTGCCAGGAAATCAGGAGTCAGAAAGACTCATTTTCCTGAGTTCTACTCCTGCCTCAGACACTTACTAACAGTGAGATCCTAGGCAAATTTATAACCCTATTTGCTTCAGTTTCCTATTTCCTCAGTAAAATAAGCTGGAGAAGGAAATGGCAAACCATTCCAATATCTTTGCTGAGAAAACTCCAAATGGGATGAAGAAAAGTCACATGTAATTCAACAGCCATAGACAGCCTCGTCTGACCTAGCTATTTTAAATATCAAATAACTGAGACCCAAATAAATTAATAGACTGATCCAAAATCACATAGGTTATAATGGCTCTGAGATTTAAAACCAAGTCCTCTAACTTCAAACCCATCACCCTCCCCACTATCGGAGAGACCAGAAAACCCAACACCATTTTTGCCTGAATCAGTCAACTCACAGACTTTTACATATCTCACAAGGTAAAAAGAATGGAATGTGTCAAAGTGAATAGGCAGTTAAAAGTCAGGAAAACCTAGGTTCCGATTCTCACTTGATTCCCTAATTTGGGGGCAAGTCACTATGATCCTCAATACCTGAGACAGCTCCCTAACACTAGAAGGTGCTGATCTGCGTTAGCATGAGAATATTCCTCATGAGGGTTCCCTATACATTAAATCAAGAGTGCAAAAAAAAAAAAATGTAATAGGTAATTGTGGATATAGATATTATTGTTTTCATTTGTCCTTCAATCACTAAGACCGCCATGACATCAGGGAGGTGATGTCATGACATGCTGGTGAATTGGATTTCAGTGAGGGAGGCTGTGCAAAGTCACCTGCCTCACTTTCCCCTCCAGAGCTATTTAGTTCTAATGGCAAGATATGGATCTGGTTGACTAGGGATGACCAGACCTCATAGGCAAACCTTGACTTTTTAAGCTAAGATCTCTATCAGGTCTCAGTTTGACTGAGGCACTGCCCAATCAGTGATTAAAACTGGGCAAGAAATGTGAGAGAAAATGGCCTCTTTTACATTAATCTATATGTGTTTGTATGTATGTGTGTATGTGTGTTATTTTATATATATGTATATGTACACACACACACACACACACACACACACACACACACACACATATATATAAATATATATATATATATATATATATATATATGAAGACACTCAGAGTTTCTGGCCCATTTTCTAGCCCATAAAACCCCAGGATATTTTGAGAGATATCATCAATCAAAATTTACACTCCTTTGGGTAGAGGACCCACAGATAAAGATAGGATATTCTATGTGGACAGAAAGAAGGGTAGGGAAAGAAAAAGGAGAGGAGAGGAGAAGGAAGGAGATCATATGAAATTATATAGATTGTATAGAAACAATAGTTTGGGAAAGAAAAAGAGAAGCTGACTTCTTGTTTCATTGTCTTCCTTCAGGGGTACAACGCAAGAAGTCCCCAACACAGAAATCGTCAGCAAGGAAAGGGAGTCAGGTCACTCCGGTGAGACATGGCCAGTTCTGACTGCCAAAGCCACAACCAAACAGAGAGTGACAAGCCCCATTTGTAATTCTCCCTTATCTCCCATCTCTCCCGAATTGAAATGCCCAACCTCCTTCTCCCTGGTCCAAATCCATTACCTGCAGCATATTCCCTCAGCTCTCTGGGAGTCCAGTATGAACAGGGAAAGACAAAATGATTGTTCTCCTCATTTGCACAAAGGCATAGCAAGAAAACGAGATTACTGGTATCAGGAGGTGAATGTAAATTTTTCCCCAGGCCAAAAGAATTGACTTCTATGGGCTTGGAGGATTAAGGTACTGGGAAGGTGATGACTTAGTTTAACTGAAGGAAAAGTAGGGGGTCTCATAAACCTGGGAAATTGCAACACACACACACACACACACACACACACACACACACAAGAAACTAGCTCTGGGCTGTGATTTATGCAAATGTGTTAATTTATAATTAAAAGGTAATTGAGATCATTTTAATGGCCTTTCCTTATTCTCAGCCGGGCCTGTTGGCAGGCCTCTGTCACATCAATTTCGGGTGTTAATACATCAGTTGTAATGATTTTATTGTCTTAAAAAATAACTTAGCTGCTGCTCAAGCTGCCTTGGGAGCTGGGTCTCCAAGGAGGGGGCTCTCTCCCAGCCAGTCCATTCTTCTCTCCTGGTTATTGACGGAGAGAAAAGGGAACATTCACTTTTAATAATGGGCTTCTCTTTCATGCGAAGATAGTGGAGGATTTCTGAGAATAAATAATTCATACTCCTCCAAGCTCCCTGAGAATAAATTTGTTCCTTTTCTGTTTTGTTTTCCTTCAAGATATGACATCTTAGGAGGAAGGGGCTGGAGGTGGGCAGGGTGGGGGAGGGAGCATAAAGCCCTTTTTTGCTTCTGTGGATATAGACACACTCGGTGTCTCATTCCCCAGCGCAATCGAATCTCAAGATCAACAGACAAGAGCCGAAAAGCTTTTCCCACCAGACAAACACGGTGCCATCAGGATGTTCCTTCCAAAGATAGCATCACCCCAGTGCTCACAACAAAGGAGCAGGCAGCTTCCCCCTCAATGAGCATGCTCTGCCGTCATTTCAGGAGGGGAGATGACCATAACCAAATCTGACACGAAATTAATTGCATTTCATAGACCACCTGACAATCTGACTACAGCTCTGGTACTGTTTTCACAATGGGATGCATTTCCTTCCACACAGGAGTCAGTTCTCCAGGAGGAAAGAGTTGGCAGACCCTAAATAAATATGTACACAGTTCAGTTCAATTCAACAGGCGTGTATAAAGGGCTTACTGTGTGCCAGGCACTGGACATGCAAGGACAGAAATGAGACAGAATTTACATTCAGATGGTAGAAACAGCACAGAGAGGAGTGCAGGGAAACACAGGAGGGGGAAGAGAAGTTTAAGAGTCACCCTTGTTTATGGGTCACCAATGATTGGTGGCCCAGCAAAGAAAGCCAAGAAAACACTAAAAAGCATCTGAACTCAGATTAAATTGACAGATTTTTAAAAAGAAGTAAATGTAAAGCTAAAAAGATAACCTCACAATCTGCAAGACTAGAGCAGTCCTTAAAGTCCTGTAGGAGCACCTTCCCTGAGCACCCTTCCCTAGACAGTTCCTTAAGCCCAGAGGATGCCAGGAAGATGACAATCATTGGTTCATCACCTAGAGGAAATCACAAGAATAGTCCATCTCTGACCCTTCCACCAGAGAGAGAGAGAGAGAGAGAGAGAGAGAGAGAGAGAGAGAGAGAGAGAGAGAGAGAGAGAGAGAGAGAGAGAGAGAGAAGGAGAGAGAGAGAGAGAGAGGAAGAGAGAGAAAGACAGAGAGAGGAGAGGAGAGAGAGAGAGAGAGGAAGAGAGAGAGAGAGAGAGAGAGAGAGAGAGAGAGGAGAGAGAGAGAGAGAGAGAGAGAGAGAGAGAGAGAGGAGAGGAGAGAGAGAGAGAGAGAGAGAGAGAGAGAGAGAGAGAGAGAGAGAGAGAGAGAGAGAGAGAGGAGAAAGAGAAAGACAGAGAGAGGAGAGAAGGAGAGAGAGAGAGAGAGAGAGGAAGAGAGAGAAAGACAGAGAGAGGAGAGAAGGAGAGAGAGAGAGGAAGAGAGAGAGAGAGAGAGAGAGAGAGAGAGAGAGAGAGAGGAGAAAGAGAAAGACAGAGAGAGGAGAGAAGGAGAGAGAGAGAGAGGAAGAGAGAGAAAGACAGAGAGAGGAGAGAAGGAGAGAGAGAGAAAGAGAGAGAGCAAAAGAGAGAGAGAGAGGAAGAGAGAGAGGAAAAGAGAGAGAGAGAGAGAGAGAGGAAGAGAAAGAAAGACAGAGAGAGGAGAGGAGAGAGAGAGAGAGAGGAAGAGAGAGAGGAAGAGAGAGAGGAAAAGAGAGAGAGAGAGAGTGGATAGATGGATAGATAGCTAGGTATGTAGACAGATAGATAAATAGGTTGGTAGGTAGATGATGGATAGATAGACAAATAGATAGGCATATGGATGGATGGATAGATATAAAGATAACAGATGGATAGATAGAGACAGACAGGTAAATAGATAGGCAGATAGATGGATGGATAGATCAAGAGATAGATGGGTATGTAGATAGATAGGTAGGTTGGTAGGTAGATGATAGATAGATAGATAGATAGATAGATAGATAGATAGATAGATAGATAGACAGACAGGTAGGTAGATAGGTGGGTAGGTAGGCAGATAAATGGATGGATAGATAGATGGGTATATAAATAGATAGATAGTAGGTTGGTAGGTAGATGATGGGTAGATAGATGAACAGACAGACAGGTAGGTAGATGTGGATAGGTAGGCAGATGGATGAATGGATACATAGATAGATAGATAGATAGATAGATAGATAGATAGATAGATAGATAGATAGATAGATAGATGATAGATAGATACATGATGGATGGACAGAAACAGACAGACAGACATCTGTCTGTAGATAGGTAGACAGGCAGACAAGTAGATAGGTAGGCAGGTAAGTAGGTAAAATAGTTAAATAGATGCATAAATAGATGGATAGATAAATAAATGGATAGACAGATAAATGGATAGATAGATAGATGATAGACAAATATAAAAAATTAGATTTTAAATATAAGAAAAGGAAGAAAAATTTTGCAGACTAGTAAAAACAAGCAGATTGGTGGTGGTTCATAAACTATCCACCATAAAATATGGTTCTAGACTCTATACTTTCATGGTAGATGTTATGAGGAACTAAGTAGTAGATAGAATGAGGGACTTAGTAAGACCTGGATTCCAATCTTACCAGCTTAGATTCTTATTAACTAGGTAACCCTGAGCAAGTCTTAATTTTTTCTCAGCCTTAGTTGCCTCGTCTGTAAAATGGGGATAATAACAGCAGCAACTTTAGAGGATTATTGTAAGAATTTGTGATTCATATTTTTAAAGCATTTTTCCAATTTCATACACACATACATTTACATGTGTACATATATATGTTATATATACATGTGTGCGTATAGGTTTATGTGTGTGCTTATATATTAGCTAATATCATCATTAAAGGAAACCCAGAGCTCATGGTCATGAAGATCAAATGCTTAAGTTGTTATTTGTCTTTCATTATCAAAGAGAACCCGAACATCAGGGAAGTGATGAATCAAAACCAAATCAAATAAAATAACATTTGTAGAAATCATGCGATTTAGTAGGAACTTAATAAATGGTTGTTTCTTTCCTTCCTCATTCCTATGACCAAATAGGTTTTCACACCCAAAGTGTTCTTCAGAAATGAGTCTAGCCTCCAGCCTCCAGGAAACAGAAGGGCATTCCAAGCTCTGTCAGCACTACCCAAAGGGAAATGAAGATGTTCCAATTAACTGATTCATCTGATCAATGTAGATAGCCAAGCCAGATAAATGAAACCCAAAAGGACTTTTTTTTTCTTTTGAGGAGGAGTTGAGGTTAGGGGAATAAATTACTGGGTTTTGGTCATTTATATTGATCCAATGAAGTGGCTACCTATATTCTATTCACTGTTTACTAATCATTAAAACTCTGGGTTCTCTGTCAAATTTCTGTAACTATCCCCCACCTGAACCAGTTATTAGATAATAAGGCTACATAAGAGAAAAGGATTAGCAAGGTCTAGTCAGAGCCAGAAATTCCTCCAAAGGTATTAGTTGCTCTCATCACATTTTATCTGATTGCACAACAGAGGAGTAATGAGATCATGTCTACAATGCAATGGAAGCTCCTAGGGGAAAGGGCATTCAAAGAATAGCAAACATTCTCTGATTAGCTGTGAATGGAATAGTGTGATTATTTAAGAATTAGTTATTTTAATTCCTATGAATTATGATTTTTAATAAATCTTTTTCAGAATCAAGAAAACCAAATTGAATTCAACAAGTGTGTAACTGGCTTTTATAACAATCCACTGTGTTAAGTACTGAGATTGGTAAAACAAAACAAAATAACTGTCCTCCCTAACCTCAGGAAGCTTAAAATCTACTGGAGAGCCATAATTCAACAGAGACATGCATATAATACAATTTGGAGAAGGGAAACACTATTAAACAGAAGAGTAGGGTAGGAGATGACAAGAAAGTGGAAGTGGCAACGGAGTTGAAACCTGAAGGATGATAAGGATTCTAAGACTGAGCCATGAAGTCCTTGCTAGACCTGTAGGCCAACCTCTACAAAGATAAAAGGGATAAAAGGGAAGAGGTCCAAAAACCAACACAGAAAGAAAGGTGTTTTGCCTGAAAGTAGAGAAATAATAGAAAATAAATCTGAAAATGCAGACTGACACTTGATTTTTGAAGAACTTTAAATGCCAAAAAGAAACATTTATATCATTTATCCAAAAGGAGGGATTTTTAAGCTTTTTTTTTTTATCTCATGGAACTTTTTTGGCAATCTAATAAAAATGATGGCCCCCTCCTCAGAGTATTGCATTTTAAAGAAAATAAAAAATTGAAATATTAATATCAACATAGTTTTGAAATTAATTAATGGATGGGCCCCAAGGTAAGAATCTCTAACTTAGAGGCAACAGGGAGCTTTTCAAGATTCTTTACCAGAGAAGAGACAACAGTGCATGAGCTATAGGAAGATAATTTTGCTCATCAAATATAGGTGATGAGTTGGAGTGGAGACAGACTGGAAGCAGGGGTTTCAATTAGATGATCATTGCAAAACTTCAGGCAAGAGGTGATGTGGACCTGAAAAAGGGTGGTAATTAGATGGGTGAAGTGCACAGATGCCACATGTGTTGTAAAAGCAGAGTTAACAAGGTTGGGCAAATAATTAGATATGAGGATTGAGGGAGGGTGAAGAAACCAGATTGATCCTGAGATTGAATACATACATCCCTGAAGGTCTTTTCAATAGAAATAGAGGTTTGGAGGAGGGATGAGTTTGGGGAAAAAGATGAGTTACACTGAGGCATGTTGAGTTTGAGATGTTTATAGAGCATCAAAATGGAGATAGTCAATAAGCAATTGAGATGATGGAAGTTCCAAAGAATGATTAGGGCTGAATATACTGATCTCAGATTTATCTGCTTTAAGCTAGCCATTGGACTCATTGAAGGTGATTAGATCACTGAGTAAAAGAGGGCAGAAAAATAAAAGAAGCAAGATCGTTTGATGAGACACCAATGGTTATGAGGATGCATATGGTGACTCAACAAACAAGACAAAGAATAACACTAAAGGGCATCAGAACTTAGATTAAATGCAGTGACCAATCTTGATTGGTGGACAGATAATGAAAACACTCCTATCCCTCCCTACTACTCCTGGATCCAGGTGAGGAACTGTGTCTGTGGAATATTTTCCTTTCTGTCAGATAAGATGGCTTTCTTTAGGTTGGGTTTGCTTAACTATTTTTAAATGAAAAGGAATGAGTAGGAAGTGATACCGATATAAAGGGGAAAAAACATTAATAAAGCTTAAATTAAAAAAAAAACTAACTATAACATGAAATATATATATGACACAAACGGATGATTAAGGAAAGTTTTCCAAAATTTGAATAAGGCTCAGAGAATAGAGTAAAAAATTATTTAAAAGAGCCAATTAGAAATCTCAAAAAGAAAAAGGAAAGTCAGAGGTAAAGTGAAGAAACAACTCACTCCAATCAATTAATCTATATTTTGCTGCAAAACTGTATTTCATGCAACACAAGCTTTTTTGAGAGAAGGAAAAAGGACTCCACTTCATTAAGACTATTGACCTGAATGCTGAAGAGTGATTAGTGGATAAATGCAGTTGGTAACATTTGGTTGACCTATTGCAGTATAATGTTAAAGCTGAAGGGAGAAAACAACACAGATGGAATGCTATATAAATGATGTAGTCATTAATTTAGAACCCGGTGCTACAGCAAAGTGACTTTAGTAAAACTATAAACTATAAGAAATCATGTCTGTAATTTTTTTTAATGGTCACCACTGGCAGTTCTGTTAATCCATTGGAGGAATCTAGGAAATTGATTGATTAAGCAAAAAGTAAGATAAGAGCAATATTAATCTGCCACCCAGAATAAAGCAAATTTTCACTTTTAAGACAGAATATAACAAAGGCTAAACTCATGGCCAACTAACTACAACCCTAAGCAACATGAGAATCCAGAAAAAGAAAATGGTTGAAAATTAAAAGATTTCAGCATTACAGTTGACATATTTCTTTTAGCAACTGTAAGTAAAAGTAATCACTGATTTTTCTACTATATTGTATAAGGCAGAGAAGAAAGAGAGGAGGAGGAGGAGAGTAGAAGATGAAGATGATGATGATGATGTGCTTGTTTTAGATCTCTTGATATGATCATCTGTTTTGTTGTTTATATGAATTTTATTTGGGTATTTGAAAATTTCAAATAAGAATATTCCTTTTTTGAGAGTCTAAGCTTTGTGTTGCTCGAAATGAATTTTGTTATTTTGAAGCAGTACTTCTTCTTGGCAATAAATGAACTACAGATGTGAAAAAGATGAAGATGATATTTAATTATTATTGAAGAAAAAACATCAGACTTATCCATAAAATGAGGTAGTTATATTTCTCCTAGCCTGAAGAATAGAAAAAAGACCATTGAACTTTAAAAGTTTAAGATACTAGTGAGCTGCAAAGCTATAATCCTGATTCTTCCAATAACTTATGTTATAAAGAACCATAGGATCATTTACCTAGAATTAAAAGGAACTCTCTGAAGCATCTAGACAAACCCCTAAAGAAATCATGAATTGTTTTTATGACCTCAATAAATAGTTGTCTAACTTCACAGAAACTTCCAGGGAAAAGAATCCAACTCATTCTTGGTTCTTATTTGTTTGAAGTTTTTCTTATGCTGAACCAAAGTCCACCTCCTCCTGAGTTCTGTCCATTGATCTCTGTTCTTACACTTGGGGCCAAGCAGAACAAGTCTTCTCCCTCTTGCAAATTGCATTCTTTTAAAAACTAGAGATATTTAACATGTCCTCTCTTCCCTGACAACTCATTTAACTTTCAAGTTACACTTCCCCAATTCCTCCAAGTGAAATTCAGTGTTAAGGAATAATGACAATGTGTGGTAATATTCTCTGATATTTGCCTCTTCTATTAGAATAATATTAGAATATAAGCTTCTGGAAGGCAGGGATAGCTTTCATTCTTGACTTTATATCTTCGGTTACTAACAGAGTGCTTGGCTAACATTTTAGGCTCGTAATTTTTTCTTGATTTTATTGAGTTGGTTAGGTGTCAAAGAAAATAGAGCACTGGTCATAAAGTTAGGGAAGACTTGAGTTTAAATATGATCTCACAGGCTTACTGGCTTTGTGACCCAAGTCATTTAACCATTTAATTTTCTCAGTTTCCTCATCTGGAAAATGGAAATAATAACACTACCAACTCCCAGGATTATTACAATGATATATAAATAATATATACACACATATATTGCATATCATATATAACCTGGCACATAATAAGCATTATATAAATGTTAGCAGTGATGATGATGATGATGATGATGATGATGATGATGATGATGATATCTCTCTATATAACCCAGGCAGGAAGTAAAGTAAAGATTACCACTTAGGCTGGTAATCCATCAATATCCCTTTTAAATGATGACATCTAGAACTGGACACATTATTTCAAATATGATTTGTACAGAGGAGAGAACATTGGGGCTAAGACCTCACTTTCACTAATATGGGCTAAGATCGCATTCCTAAATTTGTCCTTCTTTGATTCATTATAGTGAAATAAAAGTGGTTGAATTCTTGAAGAATCTATTAAACACAATTTTATAAGCCAGATTTAACAAAATGAAAAGATTTTTCCTAGTATGAAAATGCATTTCTTTTCATTAATATACTTGCCTTCAAGAAGCATTCAGACCCCAAAGGCATAACTGCATGATTGATAAGTTCTATGATGACCAATAAATAAACCATCTAAACAACTAATTTCTGAACTAATTTGCAAGATAAATATGGAAAAATGTCCCAAAAATCCTCTTGGGGCCATCTGGATAAAAAATGAAAAAGCAAAAAACCTGGTGATAAAGTATCCAATGACCAGACAGTAAAGTAAGATGGAAGTTTACTGCCAAAAGATTGGTCAGGAAGGAATTGCTATTTTGGCTGTGAAACTAATGAAACTATCAGCTTTGGTATGAAAGAAGTTAAATTTGCCCTAATAGAAGAAAGATTCATGCTGTTGAAATCTTAGCTTTTTTAAATTCTGTTTTAAAAAGTCTAATCAGAATACTTAGCTTCCACATCACACATCTTACTCATACTAAACTTGCCATCCATTCTAAGAACCCCAAAGCAGAAGTTGGATTGGCTATTTTTAAAAAATATTTTGATAACTTTATTTCAGTGTAATTGAATTCCTCTGTAATTCTGTGCATTCTTATTTTATTTTCAAAAATATCATTCTGAAATGTGATCCACAGGCTTTTTCGGCCTGCAAGAGAGGTTAAGATTTTAAATAAATTTTAAAAGGTTAAGAATCTCTCCTCTACAACTATCTTCTATCTATTTTGTAAGTATCTAGTATGAGCCAATTTGTATATATTGTCTCCATCACCAGAACCTTTGAAGGCATTGATTCTTTTTTTTGTGGGGGGGTTTTGGGTGCCCTCAACACTTAATACAGTGCCTAATACATAATGAATGATTAACAAATGTTTGGGATTTAGTTGCTGTTTGATGGAATCCAATGTCCAAAGACATTGGAGTCCATCACTTTTTAGCACTGTCTGGGCCTCCTCTGATGTTATACAATCACTTTTTTGAACTCAGGGTTTTGGATTTTTTTTAATGCATTTCATTGGCTTGTTAAATCTGCATTTTTTGGCTCCCAGTTTTCTTATTTATGGGAGCAAAATCACCCAGCTTTGTGACATGAATGAGTAAATGAATGAGTGAGTGAATGAATAAAAAATTATTTATTAAATGTATACTATGTAGAGGGACTAGCCTAAGCAGGGTAGATAAAATACAAATAAGCAAGAAAATCTTTGTCTTCAAGAATCTTATGTTCTAAAAAGAACTCTCTGCCCTCAATTTTATTACCTGAAAAATGACAGTATTGGATCATATGACCTTGGGTGCCACTCAAGTGTAAAACTATGATCTTATGACCTAAAACAATGTAATAAAGCAAGGGAGTAATCCAAATAATTCTCTTATAATGCTGAAATACTCCATGGCTAAAAAAGAGGAACACAAATGACCAAATTATCACTAGTGGTTAAAAAATAAAATCTAGATTTGAAATGACATCAACAAATGTTCGTGGCTGTAGATATTTCTTTAGAAGACCATCAGATTCTGAATCACCAGTGGGTAAAAGCCCAACTGTAAAGCCAATGGAGGGAGGAAATGATGATTGTCATCTATTTGAGGGTAAGTGACTAATCATTTGGGGAGAAGTTCTATGATCACCTGGCTTTTTTTGGGGGGGGTTAATACCATAATGGAGTTAGTTTACTTGGAGGTGGGAGGGATGAATAGGATATAAAAAGAAAAGGCAAAATGAAAATGTCTGTCTGTGTGCTCTATTTCTTTTCTCATCTGCTATTTTTTGCCATTGACTGAACAGTGAAGGAAAAAAAAAACGGACACATAATATTGAGCTCCTCTTGCTCAATGCAGTCTCCGCATTATTGATCGGGTATCATAGTGTGTGGTCAGCAGTGTTTGCTTCAGCAACTTCAAGCTTTCTCCTGAATAAAGGCTAGAGATTTGAAGAGAGAGTCTTCCAAAGGGAAAGGAAAGAAAGAGAGAGGAAGGAAGGGAGGAGGGAGGGAGGGAAAAGGAAAGAAAGAAAAAGAAGGGGAGAGAGTGAGGAAGGAAGGAAGGAAGGAAGGAAGGAAGGAAGGAAGGAAAGAAGGAAGGAAGGAAAGGAGAAAGGAAGGAAGGAAGGAAGGAAGGAAGGAAGGAAGGAAGGAAGGAAGGAAGGAAGGAAGGAAGGAAGGAAGGAAGGAAAGGAAGGAAGGAAAGGAAGGAAGGAAGGAAAGGAAGGAAGCAAAGGAAGCAAAGGAAGGAAGGGAAGGAAGGAAGGAAGGAAGGGAGGGAGGGAAGGAAAGGAGGAAAGGAGAAAGGAAGGAAGAGAAGGAAGGAAGGAAGGAAGGAAGGAAGGAAGGAAGGAAGGAAGGAAGGAAGGAAGGAAGGAAGGAAGGAAGGAAGGAAGGAAGGAAGGAAGGAAGGAAGGAAGGAAGGAAGGAAGGAAGGAAAGGAGAAAGGAAGAAAGGGAAGGAGAAAGGAAGGAAGGGAAGGAAAAGAAGGAAGGAAGGAAAGGAGAAAGGAAGGAAGGGAAGGAAAGGAAGGAAGGGAAGGAAAGGAAGGAAAAGAAGGAAGGAAGGAAAGGAGAAAGGAAGGAAGGGAAGGAAAGGAAGGAAGGGAAAGAAAGGAAGGAAGGAAAGGAAGGAAGAAAGGAAAGGAAAGAAGAAAGAAAGATTTGTGTGTGAGAAAGAAAAGTGGATGACGTGTGTGTGTGTGTGTGTGTGTGTATGTGTGTGTGTGTGTGTGTGTATGTAAGACAAATGACGGTGACAGAAAGAGAATAGTGGGGAGGGAGGGAGAAAAAGAGACAGAGAGAAGAATTTTTTCTTCTTGTCTGTTTTCCTTTCCATTCTGTTCTTTTCTTTAGCAAATAATGTCAAACCAAATTAGACTGCAAGCTGTTTCATTAGACAAGATCACTGGCTATTGCTTAACTTATTCAAAGATTTGGCCAAGGAACATCTGTATCTTTCAGAAGAGGTTAATTCTCTACACCGAGGTGCTATGGGAAAAAGGATAATGTGCCCTGCAGTTCATATAGAAGTATATTTCATTTGTCTCTTTTGGTGGCAGGCAAAGGAAAGGGAGAAAAAGCAGCAGAATTCTATCAGTGGTTGTGCAGAAGTCTTCTCATTGGTTAATTAGTTTGACAGAAGGTGAGTTCCCAGAAAATGAGATTCCCATACTCAAAAGGCACCTCAGAAGCTATCTATTCCATCCTATATCAAAACAATTATTCCTTCTGTAGCACAAGTGGTCATCTAGTCACTGATTGAAGATTTCCAAGAGAATGGAAGCTATCCTTCCTCAAGCAGACTGCCATTTTGGGGACAGTTCTAATGGTTAAGTTCTTCTTTGCAAAAAGCCCACATTTGACTGTTGGCAACATCTACCAACTGATGCTAGCTTTACCCTAGGACCAACTAGAATAAGTATAATCCTTTTTCTCTGGGAGAGAATGTTGTTCTTTGGAGAGGGAGAACATAAACACTTTCCTTCAGGAAGTTTTAATTTCAAATTCAAGAGCAGGTAAATTTGGATAGACATTTCTCTATGGTTTGGAATGTCGCATAACTGTCTTAGAAAGCTCTCAAACCAGTCCTAGGTTTTTGGCACCCAGGGTGGACTTCAAAATCTTGACTTTTCCAGAAGTGTTCTAGCTCTTTTATAAATGTTTTATTCTATAGTTATCAGTGTTGACATCCATACTGAAGAATACTCCATAGTTGCCCACTTTTTCTTCAATTCACCAAGACTGGCAGGAGAGAGGAGGGAAAATTATTTCTTAAAGAGAAGATGAATCCTCAGATAAAAGAAACTAAAAAAATAAATAAAACTCACAGCACTTTGGTGCAGTGGGAAGAATACTGGTTTTGTAGACGAGAAACTGGATTTGAGTCAGTCACAAAAAAAATAAATAAATAACCTTACTTCTTTCTTTGGTAGGTCTCCTCATCTCCAGGAAATTATATAGTTCTCTAGACTAATATTGCACTAGATTTAAGCTTTTTTTGTTGCTGGGGTTGAAGTTGCTATAGAGTCAACCTTTTTCCCTTGAGATGTGCACAGGCCATAAAACTCTCAGTATCAGTGAAAGGTAAGAGCCAGGTATCCTCATCCAAATTGTGGCTGTTTTTATATCTGCTTGGCTCCTGTTCCTGCTTGGTCTTAGAATTTCACTGATAAATCCAAGAATTGGATGTTATCTAGAATAGGGCTTCTTAAGTTTTTTTCCACTTGTGACCCTTTTCGCCTGAAAAAAAATTTGTGACCCCAGAGATATAGATATATGAAATAGGTGTGTAAATCAAAATTTACTGATAATAAATCATAATTTTGCAATCTCCACATTCAGTTATGAGATCCCATATGGAATCACGAGACAGAGTTTAAGAAGCTGGAGGTCTAGAAAATTATTTTTCCTTCAGGAGATCAGTCAAGAAACTTACATTGTACCAGAAATCTCTTTCTGTGCCTTGATCAAGAAATGTCTTTTTGTCTAAGATTTCTCTATCACTCTTCCACAGGCAATCCACTGCTCCTGACTCTTATTCCTGTAGGAGTCATGTTGGCCCAGATAACCATCACCATTCTCCCACTGTCTCCATCTGTCAACTCTGGGGACATGTGGTTTCTTCTCTCCTGGGTCTGCCACAGTTCCCAAGAAAAGCTAGTCAAACATGCAATTTTCCCTCCAAGCAACTGAGTTTGCTTTCTCATCATTTTGTTTAACTCTAGTTCTCTCCATGTCATGTATGCTTACCCTCTTAAAGACCAAATCTGTATTCAGTCTTTCACTTGAATCTGACTCTTTGTGACCTCATTTAGGACTTTCTTGGCAGAGATATCAGAGTGGTTGCCCATTTCCTTCTCTGGCTTATTTTATAAATATGAAATCGAGGCAAATAGGGTTATATGACTTGCTTAGGGTCTCATATTTAGTCAGTGTCTGAGGCTGCATTTAAATTCAAGTCTTCTTGACCCTAAACCTGACCAGTTAAAATTATGCAAAATTTTGGACACTGTAATTCCTGGATGTTGCTATCTGTGGTCACTTGGTGGTAAAAATATGTGTGTGTAAGTATATATTCAAGAGGAGAAATATGACATTAATGTCAACTACCACATTGATAATAAAATTTTCAACTGGGAAAAACTATAGGACCAAAGTAGAGGGAGTGTTGGTATTTGACTTTTTGTTTGCAGATGATTATGCATTCAATGCAGGACCTGAAACTTGAGATGCAACGAAGTGTGGATCAGTTCTCTGGGGCTTGTGCTAATTTTGGCTTAACAATTAACATCAAGAAAACTCAAGTGCTCCATCAGCCAGCACCACACCACCCATATGTGGAACCACTGGTTACAGCAAATGGAGAAGTTTTAAATGCTGTAGATAAGTTCTAAGGATCAGTGAAGGAATTAAATGGGTGCATTTAAAAGAGTAGATTCAGAACTTGGGCTCTCACATATCATCCTCTTGATATTCTTACTCAGTCATGGACTTTTTTGTGATCTTGAGAAAGTATCTTAAGATACTTGAGAAAGTAATATGCCTCACTTATAAAAGGGAGATGGAGTAGGAACTATCTCAAGGTGGCTATCTGTAGGTCCACTTTTTCCTTTTTGATTCTAACCACTTTCCTTCCTTCCATTTTTCTTTCTTTCCTTCCTTCTTTTCTTCCCTGATTCCTTCCTTCCTTTTTTTCTGTCTTTTTGCTTTTCTTCCCTTCTCCCTTCTTCCTTCCTTTCTACTAAACCTTCCTTCCCTCTTAGGTTTCCCTCCCCATCTTCTTCTTCTTCCATCCTTCCTTCCTTCTTTTCTTTTTCTCCTTCCTTTAGTTAGAGACTAAACCAGTTTCTAACCTGTGTGTGACCACAGCTAAACAGTTCAGGCTAGTTCTAGGAGAATAAGGAATCAAACAGAAGTTTACTTTCAAAGTGAGGGAAACAACTTGTAAGCGAGGACACAGGTACCAAGGCCCTGGACCTGGGGGGAACTTGAGGCGGTGGAGTTGAACCTTGGTTTATATACTCATATACAGTGTAGTACAACCACAGTGGTGAAGTGAGGCAGGACAAGGTTGTTTCGTAACAAAAAGTCCATTCCTGGCAGAGCTTCATGGCTGGGCCTGTCAGTTGCCCAAGCTCAGGGACCATCAATTTTGTGATTTAGTTGCAGCAAAATTCATCCGGAGGGTGAGCTAAAAGGATTGTTGTGTCCAAGCTCAGGGAGCAGCTTACTTGCTGGTCCTTATCTCTGGAAAACTTTCTTCCTATCTTCCTTCCTTCTTTTCTTCCCATCTTCCTTTCCTTCTTTTTTCCTGCCTATTTTACTTCCATCTTCCTTACCCCATTTCTTCCTTCTCTCTTTCCGTCCCTTTCTTCACTCACAGTTGCCCTCCCATTCTACTTTGCCCTTCCTTCCTATATACCTTTTTCATTCCTTTCTTTCTTGGTTTATTGCTGCTTTATGTTTGCTACATCAAAATCATTTCCACATATAAACCCCTACCACTCTTAACTTTACCTTGAAACAAGGAAAAACAATTAAGCAAAACCAATGCACCCAGTAACAGCATCTAACAGCTATTCTTTACTTCTACATCATATTAATAAGACATGTTATTCAGGTCATAAATATAAAATCTAATAGCTTTTCCGCAGAGAAACTAACCATTCCACACCCTTGCTCTGCTGCCTCTGTGGAGGTTCCCTCTACAAGATCATATAACAGCAACAAAAGCATTGCCGTTTATAAAAATATCAGCTAGAAGCTATTAAGGTGGGCCAGTCTTACAGTTACTCAAATTAGCTGGGTCTGAAATGTAAAGTCAATTCAATCAATCACACTGACATTCTATTTTAGAGGAACTAGTTAAAGGATAAAAGGAAGATCTATAATTCACATACCAAGCTAAGTTTAGAATAATAATCCATTCAACATGTGTCAGTTACCCTCCCTGACTTTCCTTCCAGGCTCTACTGCTGACTTAACATTCCCAGGAAATATCACCAGGTGCTGAAAATCTCTCTGCCACTCTAGGAGCACAGAAAGCTCTGTAAAAATCGCCCCTTGGGGCTCTGGCAGGGAGCTGGCCTGACAAGCTTACAGAAAGCAGAGTTTTAAACATCTTGGGCCAGCCTAAAATCAGAAGTTTTTTCCTTGTAAATGAGCCATATTCAGTACCCTATACTTTCTCTGAGGGCAAGTCTGTTTTGGTATTAAACCCTGAGGTGACCTTGGGCCCTTTAATATACAAGATCTATTCCCAAACAAATCTTTTTTTCTAAGAGATTTTTTGCATCATCAAAAGACCAATAATAAAACTGAGGATGATTAATAATGGTTTATTGTTTTGAATATCTAAATATTTAAACTGCAATAATCATTTATATGGTACAAGATAGTAATTATTGATATATAATTATTTTGTATTATAAAATAAATATCATCTTTTTAAACATTATAAGATGATTATCTGCTGAATTACTTATGTCCAATGCTTTACTGAGTGTCTAACGCTGGAACTAGGACAGAGCAATTGAGGTTTTGTGCCAGGATGCCAAAATTGATTGGAATGCTTAAAGTAGGAAATCACAAGATAATTGGAATAACAGGCAAGTTTGGTCTTAGAGTACAAAATGAAGCAGGGCAGACACGAGTAGAGTTTGTTAAGATAACTTGCTGGTCATAAAAAACACACTTTTTTTCTAAAATCCCAAAGGCCACTTTACACATGGATATCACCAGATAGTCAATATAGGTATCATACTAATTACACACTTTGCAACCAAAAGTGAAAAGTTCTCTAAAGCCAATTAAAACAAGACCTGAAGCTGATTGTGGCTCAGATCATGAACTTCTTATTGCAAAACTCAGACTTAAATTGAAGAAAGTGGGGAAAAATTATTAGATCTTATATTTATGACCTAAATAACATGTTTTATTAATATGAAGTAGAAGTAAAGAACAGATGTAAAGGATTAGATCTGGTAGATAAAATGCCTGAAGAACCTTGAGCAGAAGTTTGTGAAATTATATAGATAAGCAGCAACAAATAATATTCCAAAGGAAAAGGAGAGCAAAGAAAAAGAAAAAGAAAGCAAAATGGCTATCCAGACAAGACTTTACAAATAGCTGAGGAAAGAAGGAAAATGAAAAATAAAGGAGAAAGGGAAAGGTAAGGAAAGAAATGAGGAATGCAAAGAAATATCAGAAAACAATAGAATGAGAAAGATGGGATCTCTTCAAGGATGTTCCATGTAAAAATGGGTATAATAAAAGACAAAATTATAAAGACTTAACAAGAAGAGAAAATAGAGGTGGCAAGAATACATAAAAGAACTATACAGGAAAGACCTCAATATCATGAAATCATTATTGATTAGAGAAATGCGAATTAAAACAACCTTTTTATGCCTATCAGATTGGTTAAAAGGATTGAAGGGGAAAATGGCAAATGTTGAAGAGAATGTGGAAAAATTAAGGCAATCATTTATTGTTTGTAGAATTGTGAATTGACACATTCATTTTGGAGAATAATCTTAGACTTATTATAATCAAAGACTTATTAAACTACCTATTCTTTTTGACCAACAATACTAGACTATTTCCAGAGATGACTAAGGAAATAGGAAAAGAAACTCTATGTTCTTAAAATCTTTATATCATCTTCTTTGTGATGGCAAAGAACTAAAGATTACAGGAATGTCCATCAAATATAGCCAAACAGTTGTGGTATATGATTAGGATGGAATACAACTATATTATAAGAAATGATGAGCTCAATGATCTCAAAAAAAGTTCATAAAATGATGAAAAATAAAATGATCAAACCAAGAGAACATTGTATACATAAAAGTAATAGTATTCTAATAATAACTTTGAGTGTCATTTTGACTATTATAAATATCAAAATTAACTACAAAGGACCTATGAAGGAAGATATTTGTATGCAGATCAAGAATGATAAATAGAAGTATGTATAGAATACTTTTACACACACACACACACACACACACACACACACACACACACACACACTTTTGAAATAGTAGCCAGGTCTAGGATGAAAAGAGAAGAAAGGGAAAAAAGCAATTTACACAATGACTCTATTATATATTTAAAAGGAATAACAAGTTGTAGATAGCAGATTTGCATTTTCATGTGTTATCATCTTTTTTTCATTACACTGAAATTCTTGTTTTATTTCATGAATTAAAAAGAAAATAAAGTATATATAATACATATATATTTATATATACACACAAATCACTGATAACCATTATAAGATAGTTACATCCTAGAGAATGAAATCAAGGGGACCTTAGGAAGAAATGCTCATCATAAGGCTAGTGAATGTGATAGAAATTCTAAAGGATCAGTATTGTTAAAATGCCCCATTCAATATGCCAGAATATTTGCAAAATTCAACAGTGACCACTGGATTGGAAAATATCAGTTTGTATCTTATTTTTTTTTATTATAGCTTTTTATTTACCAGATATATGCACGGATAATTTTACAGCACTGACAATTGCCAAACCTTTTGTTCTAAGTTTTCCCTTCCTTCCCCTCACCCCCTCCCCCTGATGGCAGGTTGACCAATATCAGTTTATATCTTAACAATAAAGAAGATAATACTAAGAAATATTCAAATCACCAAACAATTGCACTCATTTCACAAACCAGGAAGATTATGCTTAAAATACTTCAAGCTAAGCTTATGTAATACGTGTACCAAGAATTACCAGAAGAACAGGCTGGCTTTTGAAGAAGCACAGAACTGAAGACTAAATTGCTAATATTCCCTAGATGAAGGACAAAGCAAAGAAGTTCAAAGAAAATCTACTTCTGCTTCATTGACTACACTAAAGGCTTTGACTGTGTGGATTTCAACAAAATGTGGCAAGTCCTCGAGGTGATGGAAGTAACAGAACAACTTACTTATATCCTAAGGAACCTGTCTGTATGCAGGTCAAGACTCAACCCTTGGGATTGAACATAGGACAACTGATTGATTTAAGAATGGAAAAGGAGCACAGAAGGCTATTTATTGTCACCTTATTTATTTAACTTATACGCAGAGTTTATCATGCAAAATGTCATCTTGGAAATCAAAAGATGCAATTAAGTACATTGGGAGAAATATCAACTATCTCAGATGTGCAGCCATGAAATTAAAAAAAATTTGGTCTTTGGAAGAAAAGATATGGAAAATTTAGATAACATATAAAAAAGTCAGAAATCTTATTTTCAAGGTCTATAATCAAAGCTATAGTTTTTCCAGTAGTAATCTATGCCTGTGAGAGTTGGACTATCAAGAAAGCTGAGTACCTTAGAACCAATGCTTTCATATTGTAGTACTAGAGAAGACTTTTGAGAGTCCCTTGGATAGCAAAGAAATTAAACAAATCAATATTTAAAGTTTAAAGAAGGATTTTATAGGCTTGACAAGATTGACAAGCTACAGAAAAGGTTAGGAATTCCTGCTCTAAGATTATGGATTACAGAGATGTTTTGGCCATCATTGGTAGAGAAAATTTCTTTCTTTCTTTTTTTTATAATTTTTTCACAGTATATATGCATGAGTAATTTTTTATAACATTATCCCTTGTATTCATTTTCCCAAATTATCCCCTCCCTTCTTCTACTCCCTCCCCTTGATGACAGGCAATCCCATACAAGAGAAAATTTATTTCTAAGAGCACTTTATAGTATTGAAATTACAGTCTGGACCAAAAAATATTAGAAAGCTTCTTGAAGCTGCTAAACTACCCAAACCTGGATAATCCTTGCTTCTTTACCTGGAAGCAGCCTTCTTAGAAGTGTCCAAAAGGTTTTGTCCCAGGGCTATTAAGTAGTGCAATGGATATAGTACTGGGTCTGGAGTTAGGAAGATCTGAATTCAAGTGCAATCTTTAACCCTGATTTCCTCAGTTTCTATAAAATTCACAAAATGAGCTGGAGAAAAAATGGCAAACCCCTCCAGGATCTTTGCCAAGAAAACTCTAAATGGGATCACAAAAAGTGACTCAACAACTCTTCTCTTTGGAGCTTTGTATCCTAAGGTGATAGCATCTCCCTCCGGCACTGGGCACCAGAATTGCTTGTCATAGCCCTAATTATACAACTTCATCCATTTGGTAAATATAAACATTTTCCTGAGGGCACGGCATCGTGTGATACATGTGGGAAGATAACATGTTCAGATAAGATAGGGCTCCTGCTTTCATGATCATCTACTAAGACCATAAAATACAAACCTTGCTACCTGCACCTAGTATGCAATATTATGGAGATGACTATATTCTGAAATGAGAAACAACTTGCTCTCTGAGAAAAAAAAGCCCAGGCCTTTTCTGATTCTGCAAAAGATTTCTGAGTTTGTGGAAGAAAATAAAAGACTTTCACAAAACTGGTTCATTTTTCTGAAGAACTATCTCTTAGTGATGTTAATGGTTACAAGGGTCAAGACATGACTGCTCCTGAGAGGCCAAAACTTCTACAATTTCTTACAGATCTTCATGTTCTTCTGATGAAATATTTTTAAAAATGGAGACTACATAGGAAATAGTTGGCAGATTCCTCTGCCCTAGAGCTGGAAAAAGCCAAGAAACAAAACAATGAGAAACACCTATCAGACAAGAGGTCTATGAGACAAAACAATGAGAAACACCTATCAGACAAGAGGCTTCTATGAGTCAAGTTACCCATCTGGAGATTGTTTCTGAACAGCTGTGATTTTTTTAGTAAGTGACAAGAAAAATGGGAGAGGGAAGAAAATTTCTTCTACCTTTCTTCACCCTCAGACCTTGTAAACTATGTCAAATACAGAAAATATGGCAACCAGTCACTTGACAGTGCTGAAGTTTTATTTCACAGAATTTCCGAATCTGACAATGAGAACTCATTTGCTTTCATTACGACCTTCTGTCACAATATTCAAAACTAAATCTGAACCCTCATTTTACATGAATTCGATATTTTGGAGTTAGCTGATGTAGCGACTGAGAGAACACTAGACTGGGAATCAGATGGCTTCAGTCCTAATTCAGGCTCTATCACTAGCTAGCAGGGTAACCTTGAACAAAATCATTTAATGAGCCTCAGTTTCCTAACCAATTAAATGATCAGACTCATTTAGATGAATGGCAAGACTCCTTCAGGCTCCAACATTCTGCATTTGACAATCATTTATTTCCTGCTGAAGATTCCTAGGGTCCAAAGCCACTTAACTGACTGAAAAGTATCTCAAGAACCATATAGTCTAACCTGTTTCTGAATAGAAATCCTATATACAGCACACCTAGTGAACAGTTGTCTAGTCTTTGCTTTAATACCTACAATAATGAGGACCCTGCTATATCCTTAGACAACACATTGCTCTTTTGTATAGCTGTAATTAGTAGAAAGCAAAAAGCAGAAATTAAATCTTTTCTTTTACCTGAATTTATATTCAATGAGATATCTATGAAATCTATAACCCATATCAACCCATATCTTCTTCTTTTAGCTAAAATGCTTAATGTAGCTTAATTTGTTGACTTGTTGACTTGACTGAGCTAATATACCCTTTAAAGTACATATTCAGAAGTCTTTATGTAACATAAATTCTTTGAGTATAATAAATGAGTCCACTAAGTACCTACATCTCAATAGCCAGTTGGAACTGAATTTGGAATTAGGAAAAACTGAGTTCAAAGTTAGCCTTTAGAAACTTATTAGACTGTGATCCTCTGTTTACCTCAGTTTCCTCATTTGTGAAATGAGGATAATAGCAGTACCTACTTCTCAGAGTTTTGCAAAGAGCAAAAGAGATAACTAACATATGACATTTTGTATATCTAAATAGTATACACATGCTAGCCATAGTGAAAAATCAAGTGGGTTAATGTTAATCTTATGAAAACATGATTTTCCAATTAACATTTATACTAACAATACAAAAATGCTATCTTTTGAACTAAAGTTTTCTTTTAAGCATCGAAGAAAGACTGGTAGTCTGAGGAAATGAAGGCTTGATTAGGACATTTAACCTGGAGCTTTATACCACAGCCACACTGGTAAAATGAATCAGATAGTCTTATATTACAACACCTGCTCCCCTTTCTAAGTAGAAATTCAAGCAGACACTACTTTCACATCTAGAAGAATCTCACTCTTATCTGCCAGAAAGCAGCATTGTTCTTGTCCACTTAACTATTCAACCTTTTAAATTAATTTTTTAAAACCTCAGAGGATGTATCTTTATTCCACCCACCCAAAAAAGAAAAAAAAACTCTCATTTCCAGCTGTCATGGATGCACAGGCTGAAGAACAGTTGATGCTGATGCCAGCTGACAGTGGTGTAGAATTTCACAAGCTGGTCTGCAATGTCGCATTTCAAGAAGAATCTCAATTGCTTCCATTGACTTTTGCTATTCCCACTCAATATCCTTCAAAATTAAGGGAAGCTTGTTAAATATTCCTTTAATAATGATGAGAACTTGGTAGGAGAATGGGAAAGGTCCTCAGCTGTTGACAGGAGCTAAGAATTCTGGGAATAAAAGTATTCTTAGTTGTTGATGCAGATCATTTAGGGGAAGAAAATAAGATACAAGAGAAAAAAAAATTCATTCTAGCCAGAAATGTGTCTCCTCTAGTCCTTATTCCTATAAAGAACCATGTGTTCTGCTGGTGAAAGAAAAAAAAAAGAAATGAAGTAAAACAATCATTTCTATGTCTATTTCCAAAGCCAAGGGTCTCGGGGACAATAGAGCAAATTGAACCTCTGAAATTCCAGTCTGGAGGATTGTATGTGGACTGGACTTGTAACTCCGGGCTGTCATTCTCATGCTACTTGCCTGTGGGTAAGTGGTATCATTTCTCTGTGTCTCCATTTCCTTACCTATCAAAGTGTCAGTAAAAATTCCAAGTTTCATCCAAGCATAAGGCACTTTAAAGCATAAAGCTGGCTAGTAGTTATCTTGCAACATAGTTGTAAAAGTACATTTGACTGAGAATGACATCTCATACAAGTCACTGGTGCATCTCGTGTGAAATAAATTAAAGGGATCCAGTCTCTCTCCCTAGTTAAATCTTGTCCACATTCGTTCCTCGAACTTTCAGTCAGAAACATAGGCCCTTGTCTTCTTTAAATAAAAAAGTAGAGAGTTGCATGAAAGCTTGAGAAAATCCTTGTCTGCAATACATGTCCTCTAGGGTAGTTGCCATTGATTGCCAATCTGAGATAGCACAGGGCATGTATAATAGCTTCCTATTTTGTTTTTAAAGTCTAAAATTTTCATAGGGCAAGGTTGCTAAAGACAAGATCATGAAGTCAGAAAGACATGAATTCAAATCTCACTTCCAAGATATGCTGGCTAGGTGGTCCTGTGGTTCTTAATCTAGAGGCTATGGAACATGGATTTTAAAGAGTCTATGAACTTGGATGGAAAAAAATTAAACCTTCATTCTTGCTCATCTTTGGTTTCTTTTATTATATTTTATGTATTTAAAAGTATCATTTTGAAAAGTGGTTGATGGGTTTTAACAGACTGCCAAAGGGGTTCATGACACAAAAAAGTTTAAGACCCTCTAATCTAAGATTGTAAACTCAGGAAAGGAGCTAATCTGTATTTGGAGAATAAGTTCCTCCTTGGGGGCTCCATGTGTCAGTGAAATAGTTCTGGTCCCCCAAAAGTTTTCCAGTCTTTCCAAGGTATACAGCCACTATAACTATTTGCCCATTTTGCAGTAAATCTCATGTCAAAAAGACCCTAGAGCTCTAATATCAAGGTATAGTGAAATACAAACCTAGGTGGTCTTGCAGCTAATGTTTTGTTCTCAGTATTCATCTAAATTTAACAGATAGGGAAGAAACAGAAAAGCAGGTGGATGAGGATGCACCAGGTAAGTGTTCTAGAGGAAGGATATACTGGGGCAATCATGATGATGAAAGAACAGGAAAGGGAGAGTGAAGGAATCAAGAAAAACAACATGGCAGAAAGGATATAAGGACGCCACTGACAGGGTGGGAGGATAGGATTTTAATATAGTGAGTTTGGGATATATACATTCCTTTTGGGACTGTCCTCCCCAGATTCTGTCAGAGTTATTAAGTTCAGTCCATGCACCTCAAGCAACGGATCTCAGATATGAATTCATGAGACAAGACTGTCTTTGGAATTCATTTCCCTGCCTGGCCTGACAGAACCAAGGTTTACTAACCTTCAGGGAAAAGCACAAGACATAACCTGTCAATCTGGCATGCTTCAGTAGGCTGAGCTTCTCTGGCTTTTTTATGAGGTGTTCGGCTATG
This sequence comes from Sminthopsis crassicaudata, assembly GCF_048593235.1. NCBI lineage: Eukaryota > Metazoa > Chordata > Mammalia > Dasyuromorphia > Dasyuridae > Sminthopsis > Sminthopsis crassicaudata. The sequence goes on from NC_133622.1 coordinate 66,484,041, forward strand.
TGACTATTTAATTTCATTCTTGTATTTTATGTGGTGAAATTTTTTGTACATATGTGCATTTGCCCAGAGGCCTCTGGACGACTGCCTCTTTTTTTTTTTTTTAATAAAGCTTATAAATACCCATAGGACATTTATCTATATCTAAACTGACATAACAAAGCTGATACATCACAAAGGTCAAGCCTGAGAGATTCCAAAAATTTTCTATAAAACTAGGAAGCTAGGATGAATTTGGGCTTCCTGAGTTATGACTAGAGTTTTGGCAGTTGTCCAAGCTGCTCATAACATTAAATAAATTCTGATTTTGGAGATGTGCACTTATTAACCAAGCCTTCAGAAAGCCTTCACCACACACTAGTGGATGATAAGTTCATATAAAACCTCAGCCATTCCTGGGAGATCTGACATGAAATTAGCTCTGATCTGCACCACAATGCATCCTTTCCTTTGCCTCAAGCTCATAGAAGAATGTCTGATTAGCTACTTGCAACCTGTTTGCCAGGTGATAAATAGAAAACAGGATTCCTTATAGTGTGATGTAGTGGGCAAAATTCCGGACAGTGAGTCAAGAAGACATGGATTCAAGGCCTGTGGTGGAACAACCATTCATTTTCTCACCCGTTTCTCCTTATGATTATAGGGAGAACAGCTAGAAGAGAGTTCCAACCATTCTTTTGGTCTTAAGGGGCTAAGTTCTAGCTTAATTTGCAAAAAACAAAATCAAAGTCATGATGAGTGTTAAAAAGGAAACATAAAACCCCAACTTAAATAACAAGAGGTCTAGAGGAAATAGCCATGGAAACTGAAGAAAAACAGTTCAAAAGACAGAATTAATTTAAGGGATTTTTGATACCTAACTAGGTGCAGATAATAAGTCTGATTTGCAAAATAACTAGAATAAAACTGAAATTATGGCTAGCTATACACACTCCAAAAAGCTATGGAAAAAGAAAGTAAGAACCAGAAAGTTAAATAATTTGCATTTGCTCAGAGCCATTCAATTACTAAATATCTGAGGTGGGATTTGATTTTGGTTCTTCCTGGCTGCAGGCTTAGTGTTCTATCCCCGTACCGCACGTACTAGCATAGCAATTATCCATTAGTAGAGAGCCAACAAATGTTAGCAGCTTAGCAGAGATGCAGCAGGTAGTGGTAGCTCAGAGGACAAAAATGCAGCAAAGAACCAGCAGTTGGCAGGTCAGCAGAGAAAAAGAGCCCAGCCGATGACAGACACTTCTCGCCCGCAGATGAAATCAGCACTGGCAGTTTAAAAAGCAGAGGAGGATTCCATCCTCATGCGGGGTTAGGACCGTGAATCACTTTTGCTATGAGTGTACCCAGGCCATATATGTTGCCCCCTCACTCCGTGGTAAATGGGGTGGTGGGTGAATTACTGGTCCTCGAGATTGATCAAGTCAAGAGAGATGTATGTGGACCCTCAAGAGCTATGGTTTTGGATGGAAGCTGATTCAAAGTATGTCTTGAACCCCAGATATATTTCAGGGGTTTGTGGATATAAAAAAGAAGTGCAAAGTACAAAAATAATAAAATACATTTCTAAATGTAATGGCTGACCAAGCTTAACTCAATGGCCATAGAACAGTTTTGGTTTTGCTTTCTCTGTGCAAAACTACATATAGATTCCATAGAATTTAGAGGCAGAAAGAACCCCTAGAAAGAAGAGTTGGAAACAGAGTGAATCCAGTTCACTCATTTATAAACAGGGATCAAAAAGTGATGTGACTGATACCGTACATGCTCCTAGATTCAAGGACTACAATTCAAAGCTGGTTACTCCAAATCCACTGCACTTTCTACTATGCCATCTAGCCTCCTTTTATAAATTAATTAATTAGTGATTTAAAACATATTAAACACTCTGTGTCAGACACAATGTGAAGCACTGGAATTCACACAGAAGGAGGAAGAACATTTCTGCACATAAGGAGCTTGATTCAAGGGGGCAGAACAGATAAGGGAATAGTGCACAGGGAGGTATGTTTGGGAAGTCAGAACTTATTTGGAGGCTGTTATGGTCAAAAAGTTGAAAACGTGTGGATAATGCTACATGCATATATGCATGTAAATTTTAAAATTATTAATAAACACATTTTTCAAAATTTAATCTCAAACAAAAGAGTACAATGGGGATCCATGAACTGTGACTCTGTGTTCTACAACATGGAGGAAGAAAGGAGGAAAAATATATGTGTATGTATATATATATATATATATATGTATTTTTTATATCCACAAATATATACATATCCACACATATACATATACATTTACATGCATATGTAAGCATCTATATGTATACACACATCTCATTCCAACAAAAATGTCCAACATTTATATGAATATATATATACATAAATTCACACACATATATGTGTATATATGCATATCAATAGATATGCATGTATATTACAACATTTGCAAATGTGCTGCCCTATATTCCCACCAGGTTTGGAAAAATGTTTTTTTAATGGTAATTTTTCTTTTCCAGAGCTGCAAAAACCCACCTGTTAGATCTCTATGGAATAAACATAGTAATAGAATATTGAGAATGGGATTCCCATTCCCTCCCTCTTTTCCTCCCTCTGGAAAGTTATATAAATCCTATAATATATATATATATAGAGAGAGAGAGAAAGAAAGAGAAATATATACCCATATATGTTTAACTTTTTAATTTAATCTAATCATTATTAGATCATTAATCATTAGATTAATTAATCATTATTAACATTTTATCTGTTTCTTAAATCTAGAAAATCAGAACAATAAATCAAGCCTTGATTTATAGCACTTGCCAATTTCCAAGTTGTAATTGTTCACAATGAAAATTTACCATTCACCTTTCATGATCTAGTTCCAGTCACATTGACCCAATTTCTTAGTTACATCTTATTGGATTCATTTGTATTTATCCCATGCAAGCTGCCACTGATAAAATGTTATTTCCTACTTAAACTCACCATGCATCTTTCCATTGAATTCTGGTTTGCCGGAATTTTAAAAAATTTTTTCTACAAATAGCATTTTATTTTTTCCAATCTCGTATAAAGATTCAACATTCATTTTTTAAGACTTTTAGTTCAATTTTTTCTTCCTCCTCTTCCCTACCTAGCTCTTCCCAAGATAATAAATAATCTAATATAGATTATACATGTGCAATCATAGAAACATTTTCTTATTAGTCATATTATAAAAAAAGAAAGAGCCAAAGGAAAAATCCACCCCCAAAATAATATGCTTTGATCTGCATTTGAACTCAATCTCTGCATGTATATAGTATTTTCTATCATTTGCCTTTTAGAATTGTCTTGGATCATTATATTGCTGAGAAGAACTAAGTAAATCTTTAATCACTGCACAATGTTGCTGTTATTGTGTATGATGTTCTGATTTTACTCACTTCATTTTGCATCAGTTCATGAGAGTCTTTCCACATTCTTCTGAAGTTCACATACTTATTTCTTACAGCACAATGCCTTTCCACTCCATTCACAGCTTGTTTCAGCCATTCCTCAATTGAGGGACAATCCTTTAATTTTCTAACTCATATACACAATTTGACCTTTAGCATATGGTAAAAGATGTTGATCTACACCTAGTTTCTGCCCTACTATTTTCCAGTTTTTCCGCAGTTTTGTAAAAAGTTATTTCTTATCCCAGAAGCTGGAGTCTTTGGGTTTGTCAAACAGTAGATTACTATAGTTGCTTACTACTTTATCTTGTGTACCTTACTATTTCACTGATCTACCACTCTATTTCTTAGCCAGTACCAAGTCTTGATGATTTCTTGTTTATCAATATAGTTTTAAATCTGGTATGAGTAGGTCACCTTCTTTTAAATTTTTTAAAGTTAATTCTCTTGATGTCCTTGAGCTTTTGTTCCTCCAGATGAATTTAGTTAATATTTTCCCTAGCTCTTTAAATAAAATATTGTATGGCAATGTTGGGTATGATTGTCATTTTTATTATATTAGCTCAGCCTATCCATGAGCAATTGATATCAGTTGCTTAAATCTGACTTTATTTGTGTGGGAAAATTTTTTATAATTCTGTTCACATAGGAACTGGGTTTATTTTGGCAAGTAGACTTCTCAAATGTTTTCACTAGAAGTTTTGATAACAATTTTAGGCTAAAAGCGTAATTGATAATTTTGCTACTAATCCAGTAACTAAAATTTCTGCTGAGAAGAGGAAATTTTAGAGAAAGGCAGACATAGGAGGCAGCGAGATTCAGAGTGTTTTAATATGAACCATCCTGGATTTGGAATCTGAGGACTTGGAATTGTCCTGAAGGAAATTGTCCTGAAGGATTGGAAGAGATAGTTTTGCAAGTTTTTTTCTCAATCTATTATTCTGTGGGATTTGTTTTGGTTGTATTATTATTTTGTTTTGTCTTGTTTTTAAACACGCACACCAACACAATCATCCCTTCTAACACTTTATGATCTAAACTTATAGTTTTCCTCCCTTCCTTAGTATGACCACCAAAAATAGGTTATTAGTTCTTCTATTCTATGAGAGTCCTTTAATTAAGCCCTGAAAAACCAAAGCACCTAAAACTCAGTAGGCAGAAAACATCTCAACCAATTTATGAAATTTGCATTCCGTTTTCCTTATGGCCCCCCTCCTTCTTCCTCTCCCCTAGCCATTCCTGTCCTTTACTCCTGCTTCCCAAATCATTAGGCTGAGAGGACACAAGCTTCTGCTTGCAGAAAATATAATTGGAGTTCCCCCACAGACACCAATTATCATGCAAACCCAAGAACACAGTGGTAAGGTTTATTAAATTCCTTAAGGCACACTGCCTGATTTTCTCCCAGTTCACTGCCTTTAGACCTGGCCTAATTTCTTTTAGGTAGATGGATATCAGGTGACTTGCATGGATGGACTGTAGAGTTCATATCATGATTCCTCAATTAATGAATCCTGTGGGAATAAAATTCCTCCATAACAAAGCCAGTTAAGTTAAAAAGCAACCCAGCACCACTAACAACAAGACACACATCATGAGCAACAGCACAGTCTGCATCATCCCACTTAATAGCAATGTTCCTACTTAGCTGTACATGCATGTGGCCTCCCACAACAAAATTCCCTCCAGCATAGAGCTTCTTTGGTTGCCAATGGTTGAAAAGAAGTAGAACTGTCTAAAGGCAAAATAGAAAATTTGGCAAAGTTTCTTGTTAAAATATTTTCACCTGAAGTAAAATCAGTTTGGGGCTCCAAGGGATAGGGATAACTTGTGCAAGAACACATGGCTAATAAATACCAGGGAGTTCTCTGACTCCAAATTTGGTCGCTTAATCCAAATCATGTGACTTTATATCACAAACATGGAAACTGAGGCTGAGAAAGGTAAAGTTCATCATCCAGATGATTATGATCTCTTAAGTTTTCGAATGGATGTCAACTGGAAGAGACATTAAGCTCTTCCAAAGGTGAGTAGCCAAGAGCAATAAATACAATTGCAGAAAGAAAACTTTAGATTTGGGAAGGATTTAAGGAAATTTGTGAAATATAGAACTACCCCAAAGTGGAATAGGTTGCTGTAGGAGATAATAGACTCCCTTTCAATGGAGATCTTCAAACACAGATGAGAAGGCTACTTGTTGGAGACGTTGGAGAG